>NC_061101.1:13643135-13655635 GCF_015104395.2 Macrobrachium nipponense | reverse complement strand
TATATATATATATATATATATCTATATATATATATATATATATATATATATATATATATATATATATATAAATATAATATATATATTATATATATATATATATAATATATATATTTATGTATATATATATATATATATATATATATATATATATATATATATATATATATATATATATATAGATATATATATATATATATATATATACACGCATTATCATGTTTGAGAAGTTATCTAATTAAGAGCATATATATATACACATACACACGCGCATGCACACACAGAAGCACACACACACACACACACACACACACACACATATATATATATATATATATATATATATATATATATATATATATATATATATATATATATATATATATATATATATACTGGCATTAATGTTTGAGAGGATAGCTCCACTTAATCGCTAACTAAAATGCAATCAAACCGAATTTTAAATCAAAATCCTGCTTTGTTTTGGAAATATTCAAAAGCATTAAAATTCACAACAGTTTTTACTATATTTCTAAAACACAATGGAGGTTTAATTTATTTTCATAGCGCGAGTATGCGGGTAGTGCCATCAGTGCGCCTCCCTTCGGCACCTAGCTGCAACTACTTTCATTCCTTTTACTGTACCTCCGTTCATCTTCTCTTTCTTCCATCTTACTGTCCACCCTCTCCCAACAATTGTTTCATAGTGCAACTGCTTTGAGGTTTTCCTCCTGTAACACCTATCAAACCTTATACTGTCAATTTCCGTTTCAGCACTGAATGGCCTTAGTTACCCCAGTGCTTCGCATAATGCTAAAAATCTGTATAAATAAAAAAAAATTGAAGTAAAACTCTCTAAGCAAGATGGGTCGATACCTAAATACTAAGCATAAATCGCAAATAAAAACTGCTATACGTCTACATGTTGATGTTTACTACATCAGAGCCATTTTGAGCATAGAGCATCAGCCACGATCACATCAAAAATGAAACGTCTGAACAAACACGGATTGGCTCCGGGGGAGGAATATGAAGAGTAACCGAAAAAGGGCTTTTATCCGCATCAAAGGAAAGCGAAAGCCGAACTCACGACCGAAGTCAAATATGTTGCACAGCGGAAAACCCTCTCGGAAGAGCAAATATTCTCCCGCGTGGCCGCCGCAAGCTTTGCTTTATGGAAAAACTTGGCTCGCTTGAGTTTCCATCGAGAAAGGGAAGCAGAATTATGGACATAGTTCAGAAGGGAAAACAAGGAACGACGCCAGGAAGGAGTTTTATGTGCTTGCTTGGCACTACATTCATTCATTCGATGGTCATTGTATCCTGGATAGAATTTTTATTTGATTTTTTGAAAAGCGAATCTAATATCTTATATATAATTTCTACATAAATCATTATTTACACTTTTCCGCGATATAGCATGGACTCAAAAACGCTATATCGCCCTATTAACGTTATAAGCCGTCATAAAATTTTGCAGGGTAAAACGACCTTAAGGACTTTAATCCTAATGTAGTGATAATTGATAAGACATAGATTTATCGTCATTTATGTCAACATACCTTTATAATGCCAGTTTTCACGACGTAAATTTGTCACTTGTACATTTATTTGCTTGACTTGATTTGTCTATTCGCCTTTCCACTGAAAGTGAAAAAAATATAAAGATAAATCATCAAAAGAAGTCTTAAAAAAAGACGAAAAGAAATATATTGCACACTGGGCCAAGAAAACAATTAATTGTCCTATTAAAAAATGAAATAGATTACCAAAAGAAGTCTTCAAAAAACAAAAAAACAAAAAAAGACGAAAAGAAATACATTGCATACTGGGCCAACGAAACAATTCGTTATTCTATGAAAAAAAATGTAAATATATTATCAAAAGAAGTCTTAAAAGAAGACGAAATGAAATACATTGCACAATAGGCCAATAAAACAATACGCTATTCTATAAAAAAACGTATATAAATGATCAAAAGAAGTCTTTAAAAAAGGACGAAAACAAATATATTGCACACTGGTCCAACGAAACAATTCGTTATTCCATAAAAAATGTAAATAAATTATTCAAAGAAGTTTAAAAAAAAGACGAAAAGAGATACATTGCACACTGGACCAATGAAACAATTCGTTATTCCATGAAAGATGTAAATAAATTATCAAAAGAAGTCTTTAAAAAAGGATGAAAAGAAATATATTGCACACTGTGCCAACGAAACAATTCGTTAATCCATACAAAAAACGTAAATAACATATCAAAAGAAGTCCTAAATAAAAGACGAAAAGATATACATTGCACACTGGACCAACGAAACAATTCGTTATTCTATGAAAAAAAAAGTAAATAAATTATGAAAAGAAGTCATAAAATAAAAGACGAAAAGGAATACATTGTACAATAGGCCAATAAAACAATTCGTTATTCTGTGAAAAAAAAAAAAAAATGTAAATAAATTATCAAAAGAAGTCTTAAAAAAAGAAAAAACGAAAATAAATACATTGCACACTGGGCCAACGAAACAATCCGTTGTTCTCTTAAAAAAATGAAATAGATTATCAAAAGAAGTCTTAAAAATATAAGTAGAATAAAAAGACTGGGCCAAAGAAACAATTCGTTATTCCATGAAAAAAAAATGTAAATAAATTGTCAAATGAAGTCCTAAAAAAAGAAAAAAGTGATGAAAATACATCGTATACACCGGGCCAAGGGAACAAATCTTAAAACCCCAATGTCGCCGAGAAAGCCTTACGTAAATCCTCATTCCTCATTCATTTCGACCAGAGGGCTCTTTATTTAAAGTGGGGGTGGCATTACCAAAAGCCCCTTGACGAGTGAAAGTACCGAAGAAGTGGCCTGGTTGGAAGAAAGGTAAAGTAATGAGGTCTATTTTCATCCTTCATTCGTATTTTACCTTCTATTTTTTTTTCCTTTTTTTTTATACATTTTTACCATGATATTTCTTTCAAGTATATGACATTGAGAAGTTAGAGTGTATCATTAACAGGCCATTTTTTGAATGACGAACCGCCCTGCCGCCCCCACCAACTTCCTCCTACCCCCCCCCCCCCCCCCCCACCACAAAAAAAAACAAACTGAATATTAGATTGCCAGTTTAAAGCACACTCAGGTTTTGCAAGCAAGCAGCGTTATGAGTAATATGCAAAGAGGATTTTTATTCATACGTTTGTGCGCAGTAATGGCTGCCTGAGAGAGAGAGAGAGAGAGAGAGAGAGAGAGAGAGAGAGAGAGAGAGAGAGAGAGAGGTTGGGGGAGGGAGGTCACCAGTTACCAGAAACAAAGTTATGTAGGTTGTTGAATAATCGGTTCTGATCAAATTACAGATAATTGTTGATCGAAACTTCAGATAGTTTAATATAACTCTGCCAGAGAATAGACAAACGTTTCGCGAATTACACTGTTCGGTCTTCTCTCATAATTGATCATGATTCTGAGTCCTTGCCTCTAGAAATTATTTGCTTAATATCTTTAAAGTTAGCTGAAACAATTTCTTTTTAGTCAATTATCTTCAATCTAATAATAATAATAATGATAATATAATAATAATTTTCATTTTCAGCTCAAGGCCATATACATGGAATATACAAAGAATAGACAATAACACACAGTCTAGATACATAAGATAACATGATAAAAAAGCAAAGATTAATCGGCAATATCCATACTTGCTAAGGTGGTATAAAAGATGGTATTCAAAATAATGTCCATATCCGTACTAAGATTGAGAGTAGTTAAGAAATTGAATGTAAAAACTATATTGATTATAATCACAGTAATAATGAAAAATATCGTTAAATCTTTTTTTATTTTATTTCACTGTATAACCTGTAATGCTAAACAAGTGGAGTTACAATGGTGTTTATTATGATGATTTTGAATTTCTTACTAAACTTACCCTGCCCGTAGGTGTAGGAGCTAAATGTCTGATTTGACAGATATGGGTGAATTTGAAGCATAATTATATCTTATTAACTCTCCAGACTTATGACGGAAGTAGAAAAGATCATCGTTTTCCTTCTTAAGTGATATTCCTATCAATTCGTGATTATGATCATACATTTTTCATGATAGCTACACTTTTCATTTTATTTTATATTATTATTATTATTATTATTATATTATTATTATTATTATTATTATTATTATTATTATTATTATTATTATTATTATTATTATTATTATTTTATATATTATTTTTGTCTATCACAGTCCTCCAGTTCGAATGGGTAGTATTTATAGTGTGGGGTTCCTGGTTGCATCCAGCCTCCTTAGGAGTCCATCCCTTTTCTTACTATGTGCGCTGTATTTCTAGGAGCACACACCTCTGCAGGAGTCCTGGAGGTGCTTCAGCCTCTAGTTTTTCCAGATTCCTTTTCAGGGATCTTGGGATCGTGCTTAGTGTTCCTATGATTATGGGTACAATTTCCACTGGCATATCCCATATCCTTCTTATTTTTATTTTCAGGTCTTGATACTTATCCTTTTCTTTCTCTTCAACTCTGGTGCCCCATGGTACTGCGACATCAATGAGTGATACTTTCTTCTTGGTTTTGTTATTATTATTATTATTATTGTTATTATTATTTTTTTCCTGCTCTATCACAGTCCTCTAATTCGACTGGGTGGTATTTATAGTGTGGGGTTCTGGGTCGCATCCTGCCTCCTTAGGAGTCCATCAATTTTCTTACTATGTGCGCCGTTTCTAGGATCACACTCTTCTGCATGAGTCCTGGAGCTACTTCAGCCTCTAGTTTTTCTAGATTCCTTTTCAGGGATCTTGGGATCGTGGCCTAGTGTTCCTATGATTATGGGTACAATTTCCACTGGCATATCCCATATCCTTCTTATTTCTATTTTCAGATCTTGATACTTATCCATTTTTTCCTTCTCTTTCTCTTCAACTCTGGTGTCCCATGGTATTGCGACATCAATGAGTGATACTTTCTTCTGGATTTTGTCAATCAGCGTCACGTCTGGTCTATTTGCACGTATCACCCTATCTGTTCTGATACCATAGTCCCAGAGGATCTTTGCCTGATCGTTTTCTATCACTCCTACAGGTTGGTGCTCGTATCTGATTACTGACACTGCCCATGTGTTTATGGCTTTTATCATATTTCCGCCATTGAGTTTTGACTTAAGTATCGCATTGAGTCTCTGCATATATTCTTTCCTGATCGTGTCCTTCATCTCTTGGTGTTTTATATCCCCTCCTTCCATTATTCCCAGGTATTTGTATCCAGTCTCATTTATGTGTTTGATGTTACTCCCATCTGGTAGCTTTATCCCTTCAGTTCTTGTTACTTTGCCCTTTTGTATGTTGACTAAGGCGCATTTTTCTTTTCCAAATCCATCTTGATGTCCCCAGATACAATCCTTATAGACTGGATTAGGGTATCTATTTCCTTGATGCTCTTACCATACAGATTGATGTCGTCCATGAACATCAGATGGTTAATTATTATTATTATTATTATTATTATTATTATTATTATTATTATTATTATTATTATTATTATTATTATTATTATTATTATTTTGATCTCAAAATTTTTCAATAACTATACCTAGCATCTCAAAAGTCGAACATAAATTGCAAAAAGATAATACGGATATATTTTGTTTGGTACAGTTCAATCGAATAATAGCAATATGACATTAAAGTGATTTAAGGCAACAGGGTCATTTCACAGGGGGAGGGAAGCGCTATTCTTCAATACTGACGTCAAAAGAGAAACGCATCGGCTGAGGATAATCAGTTGGTGTTAATTTCTTATTCAGAATCTCAGAAAAAATATAGGAATAATAATAATAAAAAGCTTACGGTCATTATACAGGATGTCCATAAAGTCCCAGTACCATTACAAGTAATAAATACATGTAATGGTACTGGGACTTTATGGACACAATGTACAATACAATACTCAAAATATTTATTTGAGAGTCCTTTGCCTTTGAAGCTCTAGTAAATATACTGCGTCAGTCGAAAATGCAACATTTAATCCCCCTTGATATTTTGTTTTAATCTCGCCTATATCATTCAAAAATATTTTTAGTACAAAAAAGCCGCGAGTGTACGAAAAGTGGATTACAGCTGAAGCAACGACTCAAACTAAAGCAGATTGGTAGCTGGATTTTACCCAGCGGAAATTAGTATAAAAAAATATCAGGGAGAAATATTAACTTATATTGTTTATATTTTAAACTATGTTTCGTACATATTAGATTTATTATTATTATTATTATTATTATTATTATTATTATTATTATTATTATTATTATTATTATTATTATTATTATTATTATTATTATTATTGAAAAAGACTCATAGTAACGTGAGTCTTGAAATAGAGAAACCAATCCACGGTTTTTATATATATATAGGATATATTATATATATATATATATCATATATATAATATATATAATATATATACATATATATATATATATATATATATATATATATATATATATATATATATATATGTATATATATATACACACATATATTTAAAGGTAAATCTTTAAAGAAAGCTTTCGGGAAACTGTTCGATTCCTTTTTTCAATAAATAACGGTGGATTTGTTTCTCATTATTATTATTATTAATATTATCACTATTATTATTATTATTATTATTATTAGTATATTATTATTATTATTATTATTATTATTATTATTATTATTATTATTATTGTTGTTGTTGTTGTTGTTGTTGTTGTTGTATTTAGGAAACAGACCCTCTCTCAAGCGTACTTTGTTAAAAGTAAGGCTACTTTAGCAGCGTTATTATTATTATTATTATTATTTATTATTATTATTATTATTATTTTATTATTATTATTTGGAAGATAAACCCTATTCATATGAAACGAGCCCACAGCTACCGTTTGGTAAATTATCCTAAATAAAATAAACACAATATCAACATTTTATCTAGAGAGAGAGAAAAAAAGTTATCCAAGACAACGTGCGCAAAACGTACAATAGTGGAAGTTCAGAATGTTTTTATGAAAAAGGTCCCGTAAAAGTCATGGAATATGTACATTCCATTAACCGCCTTTCGTGGTCTGAAAACCAAAAGATTTCTGCGCATTTAAAAGCTCTATTTACAGAGGAAGAGCGAGAAATAAAATATTTTGGGGATTGATATTAAAGGATTATTTATCCTGTAAATATCTTCTGGTGTATTCTTTCAGTATTCAGTATACCAGGACTATATATATACATACATATATATATATATATATATATATATATATATATATATATATATATATATATATATATATATATATGAAATGAGAATTCCCTTTCTCCCGCCTTATCCGGGCCTTCGATCTAATCTAAAAGAATAGATCATTTCTTTTTTTTAAGCCCGAGGTCTGGCTTTTAGCTCGCGAGAAATCCGGAAGATAGCATTAGTATTTTTTTTTTTTATGATTTTTCTTCTATAGGGAGTAGCTAGCGGACTCTTCGTATATATGAATATTATTTCTCTGTATTAAAAAAAAAAGATTCATTTTGGCCGGCAGCTTCCTTAGTCGTTTTCTTTTCATCGATACGAACTTATTTTGCAACATATTTGGTATATGTTTTTTGGTTTTCTTAAGGTTCATTTTGACTAAAGGTTTTTATTTTTATTTTCTGCCATCATAACTAAATATTTTGTTTTATTTTCATTGATTTGTTTAGTATTTATTCCAGTGTGATTTAACAATTATAAAAGTTTATTTCTAACTTTTAAAAAGAATTTATGAGTTTTTTCCTTCGCTTTAAGTAGTCATCGTCAAAGGACGACAAAGTCATGCATTTAACACCTACAAAACAGAAGCTAAAAGGAATTGAATTGACAGAAGAGCTGAAAATAGTATAGTCAATTTTGCAAGGTTAGAAAAAATCACTCTGCGAAGACGGCCCTCATGAACTGATGAACAAAGCACAAAACTCGTGTCAGCTAAGTGCAACCTCGCGTCACGAGAAGTAAAGGGACGTTTCAATACCAGTGTCTCTCCTTTCTTTTAGGAGAGGAGACGTGAAAAGAAACATCACCGACATCGTGGGCCGTCAAGAGAAACTTATGGCGAATGTTCCCAGAATTACGACGACACCGGCGAATGTCCATCGATTTACGGACGCGCTCTCTCTGCCTCTTCTGCAAGAAATTTGCTCTGGAAAGTCGACTTCGAAATGCAGTTACTGATCGTTGATCTTCCCGAGAGGAATGAGAAAAAAGCAACGCGAACGAAGATGGAAATAATCCTTCAGAACTACGCCTAATTCAGGTATTCCTAACAGTGTTCTATCCTCCTATAATTCATGTGATTCCTTAGGTTTCCAGTTTCTGCAAAATGTTAGATTTTCTTAGTTAATATATCTCCAACAGACATTTTTTTTCAGTCTCATCTTGTTATATCTATTTTTTTTTATTTCGTTTCCTTAAGTTCGAGGACATTTGAGATTTTTTCTAATAATTATATATCAAGCCTTTTTGTACGATAGTATGAATCGAACATCTCGTGAAACTTCCCAAATTTAAATCAGAAAAGAATTTTCCAGTCTCAGTCGAACTGTTGTTGTTATTGTCGTAAAATTTCTCATAAGTTGTGTTAAAATCTTGTTGCACTTACTTCTCACATATGACATCATTACATGAATTCTCATATTTATACAAATACCGTCATATTATGGAGCATTTTAGATATCTTTTATATTCCATTCTAGAATTTGAAACAAAAAATAATACTGATAAAATATGCTCTCATGATGTAATGAAAGATAGTGCTGGGTTTTAAGCATTATTTATTCCTATACATCCACATCAACTGAATTCTGTGAAATGCGTACTTATACCCATAATGCCTCTATTATTAATAATTAATTCCGGTTGTTTGTAGCAAAATTATCGACTGCTAGATTAAGGTTATCCTACATAATGCGGATGTAATATTACTTTTATTGTATTTGCAATGAAAGGCGACCACTGCATCAAATGAATTCAATTTCAGTATTTTATCCAATCTATCTTTTGACTGATAATTTTCTGGTACGAAATTCATCTATTATCTCCCATATATTTAAATTCGTTGAAAAATTTGCAAGTACAAATTTGCTTTGATGGGATTCTTTCAACAAATCGAGAATATTACGTATAAATTGCGAAGTGACTTCGATTCTGACAAGCAAGTGGTCAACCAGTTGTGAAATATGGCGTGGCAATACCAGAGAGTATATACATTCTTGAGCTGTTGCTTGGTAAAGTCCTTTTATTCGTTTTTTAGCTGCGTTCTGCTCAGAATCTACGTCGAAAGGCTAGAGTAGACTGATTTGGAAAAGTTATTTACTCTCTATAGTTCTCTAATAGATAGGTTTCTATTATGAATGATAATAATGATAATAATAATAACAACAACAATAATAATAATAATAATAATAATAATAATAATAATAATAATAAAATAATAATAATAATAATAATAATAATAATAATAAGTCCATGGATACTGGCTCAAAAACTTCAAGGCCCTACACCCACGAATAGCAGAACCAATCTCCAGCATTGTATCTCAAATCACCATGCACCCAAATGGATGACCACAGGAAGAACATCCTTAGTACAAAAAGACAAGAGTAAGGGAAATATAGCCAGTAACTACAGGCCTATCACCTGCCTACCAATAATGTGGAAGTTACTAACAGGTATCATCAGTGAAAGGACTATACAATTACCTAGAGGAGACAAACACCATCCCCCACCAACAGAAAGGCTGCAGTAGGAAGTGTAGGGGCACAAAAGACCAGCTCCTGATAGACAAAATGGTAATGAAGAACAGTAGGAGAAGGAAAACCAACCTAAGCATGGCATGGATAGACTATAAGAAAGCCTTCGACATGATACCACACACATGGCTAATAGAATGCCTGAAAATATATGGGGCAGAGGAAAACACCATCAGCTTCCTCAAAAATGCAATGCGCAACTGGAATACAATACTTACAAGCTCTGGAATAAGACTAGGAGAGGTTAATATCAGGAGAGGGATCTTCCAGGGCGACTCACTGTCCCCACTACTCTTCGTAGTAGCCATGAGTTCCCATGACAAAAGTACTACAAGATGGATGCTGGGTACCAACTCAAGAAAAGAGGCAACAGAATCAACCATCTGATGTTCATGGACGACATCAAGCTGTATGGTAAGAGCATCAAGGAAATAGATACCCTAATCCAGACTGTAAGGATTGTATCTGGGACATCAGGATGGAGTTTGGAATAGAAAAATGTGCCTTAGTCAACATGCAAAAAGGCAAAGTAACGAGAACTGAAGGGATAAAGCTACCAGATGGGAGCAACATCAAACACATAGATGAGACAGGATACAAATACCTGGGAATAATGGAAGGAGGGGATATAAAACACCAAGAGATCAAGGACACGATCAAGAAAGAATATGTGCAGAGACTCAAGGCGATACTCAAGTCAAAAACTCAACGCCGGAAATATGATAAAAGCCATAAACATATGGGCAGTGCCAGTAATCAGATACAGCGCAGGAATAGTGGAATGGACGAAGGCAGAACTCTGCAGCATAGATCAGAAAACCAGGAAACATATGACAATACACAAAGCACTACACCCAAGAGCAAATACGGACAGACTGTACATAACACGAAAGAAAGGAGGGAGAGGACTGCTAAGTATAGAGGACTGCGTCAACACCGAGAACAGAGCACTGGGGCAATATCTGAAAACCAGTGAAGACGAGTGGCTAAAGAGTGCATGGGAAGAAGGACTAATAAAAGTAGACGAAGACCCAGAAATATACAGAGACGGAAGAATGACAGACAGAACAGAGGACTGGCACAACAAACCAATGCATGGACAATACATGAGACAGACTAAAGAACTAGCCAGCGATGACACATGGCAATGGCTACAGAGGGGAGAGCTCAAGAAGGAAACTGAAGGAATGATAACAGCGGCACAAGATCAGGCCCTAAGAACCAGATATGTTCAAAAACGATAGATGGAAATAACATCTCTCCCATATGTAGGAAGTGCAATACGAAAAATGAAACCATAAACCACATAGCAAGTGAATGCCCGGCACTTGCACAGAACCAGTACAAAAAGAGGCATGATTCAGTGGCAAAAGCCCTCCACTGGAGCCTGTGCAAGAAACATCAGCTACCTTGCAGTAATAAGTGGTACGAGCACCAACCTGAGGGAGTGATAGAAAACGATCACGCAAAGATCCTCTGGGACTATGGTATCAGGACGGATAGGGTGATACGTGTTCAAAACGACCAGACGTGACGTTGATCGACAAAGTCAAGAAGAAAGTATCACTCATTGATGTCGCAGTACCATGGGACACCAGAGTTGAAGAGAAAGAGAGGGAAAAAATGGATAAGTATCAAGATCTGAAAATAGAAATAAGAAGGATATGGGATATGCCAGTGGAAATCGTACCCATAATCATAGGAGCACTAGGCACGATCCCAAGATCCTTGAAAAGGAATCTAGAAAAAACTAAAGGCTGAAGAAGTAGCTCCGGGCCTCATGCAGAAGAGTGTGATCCTAGAAACGGCACACATAATAAGAAAAGTGATGGACTCCTAAGGAGGCAGGATGCAACCCCGAACCCCACACTATAAATACCACCCAGTCGAATTGGAGGACTGTGATAGAGCAAAAAAAAAAAAAAAAAAATAATAATAATAATAATTGAAAAAGAAACCCACAAAATCACTTTGTAACTTGTTTACTTCTAAGTATTTACATTTAGTTTTACTCCACACTCGAGTACTTTCAGGCCCTGTCTGTGGCCCATTCTCAAGAGATGTATGGGATGTTAGCCTGGGTCAAGTGCCAGCAGTCTTCTGGAACTTCTTCTCGTTGAGCTGTCATTTATGTGATGGCTGTTCTGGTTTTCTTGAGAGTTGCCAATCCCCTCTTGTCGCTCTGATATCCTGAGCTGATGGTCAATTGGGATTCACCCTTGTGGTAAGGGTGTGGTCACCAAAAGTCTGTTGGGCAGGAATCCTAATCTCCATGTCAGCAGGGTCAATCTTAGCTTCTTTTAATATCAAAGCTCGGCTTATGGGATCTTCTGAGGTAAAACCTTTATTTCCTTCATTTACTTTCATCTCTCTGATAAGTGCACCTTCTACTACCCTCCTGTGACTAATTTTTGTTGCTTTTGTATTTAAGCCTACTGTTTTTTAAAATCCATCCTATGGGTATTTTCCAACAATGTCTAGCTATAGCACTCCCCTGAGAGTTAAACTGTACTGCCCTTCTATGTTCTTGGACTCTAGTCCTTATTCCCCTACCTGATTCCCCCACATATCTGTCTCCACAATTATTGCAATTGATTATGTATATCCCCGCTACATCATCTGTATTACTGTCTTCTCCTTCCCAAAGTATGTAAAAATAAATGGGAAGGAGAAGACAGTAATACAGATGATGTAGCGG
>NC_061101.1:13623135-13635635 GCF_015104395.2 Macrobrachium nipponense | reverse complement strand
GAGGTAATGTTAGACTAGCGATAATCCTAATACGCGAAGTCGGTTGGTATTGCACTTCCATCTTCAATGGAGTGTCTGGGGTTTTGTAGATCACTTACGAAGTCGGTATATCTTTACGGACGATGTGTTAAACTCATGGTTCGGTGAGGTTCTTGTAGAAAACACTAAGTATAAAAAAATTATATATTCTTCTGAAGTTTTACATGGTGAAGATCAGATATGATTGTACAAGTCTTCTAATAACGATAGCTTGATCGCTTCTGCCAATGATGATGGCTAATCCTATTCCCTACATGATAAAAGCTTAGGTAAAGAGGTACAGATCTTCTAATGACGATCGCTAACTCTGTTCTGCTTGTCTACCATCTCTGTTACAAGTTATGAAGGAACAGACAGTAGTTCGAACATATGAACATACTATCAGATGACATAGTTACATACGAACACACAATCAAATGAGACACGCTACAGACTCACGTAGGCGGTAGTTGTCTCAAGCAGGGAGCTTGGATAATGTTTATAAACAATTGAATGACTACAGGTGACGGCATGTTATCTTAGCCTACATACTTATTGTTATACGTCATCTTTAGCGTCTCTAGTCTGATCACATTCCTGCAAGCAATCTGGTTGACCTCTTTAGTTTTAGACTTTTATATATATGGACTAACATTCCTATATTTTTATTATGTAAACACTTACATCAGCTCGGTCAGCTACCAAAACCAACCACTGAATATTACTCAAACTTGACTTGCATTTGACTTATAGGAGTGTGATACAGACACTATGTGAATATATATATATATATAAGTAAATAAAAATTCATGGTGTACATGAATTGATTCAAGTAATAAAATATAAAACAATGATATTGGTAAATAATAGTGATCACATGATATATAAATGATACAGTTTTCACTTCATCTCATTAGATACATATGCTACAGAAAATACTAATGTACTCTGATAATTGCATAGAATGAAGATTAACATGATAAAAATCATATTTTAACTGATAAAAAAGTTCATATATGAATTGATAAAATTATTAATGTTTATGCTGATGATTCGTTGATTTTTTTATGCTAAATGTTATATATCTGATTCATTAATCAATATACTAACTCATATATAACTGCAGATATTGGTAAGATAAAAGTTAACAGATTGATTATAGGCATACCTGATCTGTTTATACATATGTATATGGATTCATATAATTATGATTAATATATGTGCACTTAAATAGATTCCTATTGCGTACACGCAAAGATATATTTCGATTCCGTTATTTATGATCAATTTTATATAGATTCCTAGTGCATACACGCAAAAATCTTATTTCGATTCTGTTTATTTATGATCATTTTATATCTATAGGATACATGATACTTTATAATATATAGCGGATAACATGACCGAGGTTATACTACTTCACTTTTAACTAGCGTTCGAACAACTTTTCGTCCATTACACAGTTCCAGACAACCACCAATAGCCAATGAAACGGCCTTTTTTCAATGGTTAAAGAAAACGAGGGAAAATTTGCCTGGGGGCGGGTCCAACGTTCATTTTGCGCTCATATTATTCTCTGCATCCTAAGCTACACGATTACGTTCGCGATGAATAGATCATCCCAGCACGAGTCCTTCAGCCAGCAAAGTAGAGTTGAATATCCTTCGGGTCGTAATTGTCGGAAGTATGTCCCTTTTTGTAGTCGTTCCGACAGCCGCCGGAGCATTCCGCATTAAAACGAGATTAACGACGAGATACGGTGTCGGTCGAAGAAGTCCATGAAATTCCTTTCACATTGTAGGCGGTTGTTACTTGACTGTAGTCGTCCGCTGCGACGAACGATTTTTTGAAGTTGCGATGTGAAACTCTCGTACTGCAGGATACTGTAACCAGGTTCCATTAATCAGCCTGCAAGTGAAATTATACTTGTCACAAGGGCAAAGTAAATTCAGACGACATCCAAATACAGGGGAGGGGAGAGAGCCATTTAGACCAGACGTAACCCACATGAATTCGCTGATATTTTGGAATTCAAAAAGAGTCCCCGCTGTACAAACTTTTTTTATCCATGGCATTAACAATGAGTGAACCTATCAGGTCTATGAGGACTTGTAAAAATATCCATATTATAAAAATAAATAGATATCATTACGAATCTCAAAGAAAATTCGATATTACTGGTAGTAAGTTAACTAGTACAAAGAAGTGGAAAACGGAGCTAATTGCAAGATTGCCAGGCAACATAAGAGTCAAAGAGAAGATTAATCATGATTCTATATGCCCTAAACAAAAGTTTTCATATTCAATTTTCTCGTGCGCATCCTCTGAGGTTAACTTTTAAAACATTATTAATAGGTAGGAGATGCAACGAAAAAACCCACTATGTAACTAATTTCTATATAAACTTTGGGTTTTTCAAGAAAATGTAACATTTTCCAATGAAATGTGATTTGCCTGGATTGTAATAAGCTAATGTTGCAAGTAAATAATCCATCATCCATATCGTGATACTTCTAAATGCCTATGAGGTTCAGAAAAAATTAATTCATTTTGATAATTATAGAAATTCTATTTCCTTATTTTGTTTATTAATTTTTAAAATGATTGCAAGTTGCATTGCGCATACCGATAGACACTTGTACCTAACGTCCGCCTTGCCCATGAGAAGTTCGGGCTAAGCATTCCTTTCTCCAGTCAATCTGTTTTGCAAGCAGAGACGACACACAGATGAAGCCTGTGTAAGCAGATTATTGAGGTTAAAAGGAACAAATGCTGATACGGCAATGATGACGTCCGTCACTTGGCAGGAGATTGCTCTCAGCCAGCTAAGAGTTACGTTACTTGCTGTAACAAATACGACTTTAGGATAAATTTTTTGTTTTTAATACTCGACCCACATGAGAAGAATGTCTGAAAAAAAACAGTACCAAAATTGAACAATATATTAGTTTCATGTTGGAAATCTGCATAATTGTAATTATGTTAAATTAAATATTCCTTATTCAAACTATATGGAAAAAGGTTCCATACAAATTCTATATATATTATTAGCCCTGTATAAGATTCATATAGGATTATTTCATAGATAAACATTTTCACTTCTAGACTTCCTGACTTTAAAATCTCTTTTATTTTATTTTATTTACTTACTTTATTTTTATTTTATTTATTTATTTATTTATTTAATTTTTTTTTTTTTTTCATTGACTACGAATATAAATCACCCAAAATCCACCGGGAACAGACAATATGTCAGTAGGTTTTGGATATGTGTTTGAACTTTTAGCTTATTTGTCATTACTAAAGCGTTAAGTTAGAGTTCAAATCTTTACGCATATTTATTGGATATTTAATTAAATCTATGGTTACGTTTGCTTATTTTTGAATTTTATCGTGATTCCTTTTTTTATTAATAATTTGTAACCCTTCCGATTCTTACGGAGTGTATATTTATTGACTCCACTTGTATCCATATTTATCTTATTTTTTTTTTTTATATTTATTTATTTATATATTTTTTTATATATATATTTGATAAATTAATGGTTGGCTTGAATATGTGGAAGAGTGCTCTAGCGGCGTACCGTATAAGGCTACTTGCGGCATCAGTTCTATAGATACAAGATATAAATGATAAAGGTATTTAAAACCGCGAGAACCGCTATAATCAGTTCGGATCCAATATCACGAGTTGTAACTCGTAAGACATTGACACTTCCTATTTAATTATCAGTTATTCTACCAACCGATTGACTCTGGTGATAAAATATATTATTGGTTTCTTAATGGAAAGGAATTCACACCACGTGTTTAAGGAGAGTTATTATTGATTTACACCACCCGAGTCACAGATTATTATGTGTTGAATTCCATATTTACTGATTTAGCACTCATAAATATCGTAACGCACTCAATTGCGGTGTTTGTTTTTTAGTGCTATTAATTCTATATAACGTGTCAAGGAACTATTAACACTAAGAAGTGTTTATTCCCTCTGTCAGACTCGTAATTCTGTTAATAATTCTACGTATATTCTTTCAAGGATTGATTTGGCACAGGATAGGCTCCTAAACTGACAGGTGTCTTAGTGTATCCCTTGTTTTCATGACACGTGTTACAATTAGTATGTGCTTTTTATATCTGTAAGCATTGTAGGCCAGTAAAATAGTGTTTATTTGGCTTTCTGTGACATAGTAGGGAACCCTGGATGACGGAATGCAACCAGTTTATGACGATTGGTATGAAAAAGATTATTACTACTACCTGGTCGTTAGTCATCTGCCGTGTTCTTCGTTTTCCTCGTCACAGACCTACATATAATATTACATTTGATTACATTATTCTGATACACATACTATAAATATACTTTTGCTTTAGGGTTTCTGCTCGAAGTGTTTATTGTTTTTGCTTAGCCGCTGACCGTGTTTCCGTCCGAAGTGTTTATTGTTTTGGTTATGTCTGTTGACTCTTGCTTTGTTCAGTTTGTAAATCAGTTCTGCGCCTCCAACCCAGATATTCAATGCTAGCGATCTCTTGGGTTAAGGAATTTTCTTGTTTAGATACGGTTTTAACAATAGGCACGGATGTTTCTATATCTTTTAGTCCAATTAATGGTTCTTTGCTGTATGGTGCGGGATTGCGGGATAATGCGTCAGCTATGATATTTGCTTTCCCAGGTAGATATCTTATCTTGGCTCCAAAGACCTGAATGATCATTTGTCACCGAGTTCCTTTTGGACTGTGATTAAAGCCTTTGAAAAACTCGGTAAGTGACTCAGTTCAGTAAGGACTTTATCAGGATGGCCATAGATTATGAACTTAAAATGTACTAGTGAGTTAAAGATACCTAGCCCTTCCTTGCTTATTACTGCATATTTACTTTCAGAGGGCTTTAGTTTACGTGAATAAAAAGCTATAGGAAAGAACTGTTTATCATATTGCTGAAGTAGTATCCCTCTTACCCCTTGGTCTGAGGCGTCTGTTGCAATAAAAAAAAATTCCTTATTTAAATCAGGGATTTTTTTAAGTTAGGTGAGCTGCATTATTCCGCTTTTAAGATATCGAACGCCTGTTGATGCTTTTTAGACACCATAATAAATCTATGCTCTTCTTCGTAAGATCTGTTAAAGGAGCTGTCATGATTGAAGAGTTACATATTTACATACGATTGTAATACCCACTACAGCGCAAAAGTGCTGTATCCCCCTTTTACGTTAATAGGTACCGGAAGTTATGAATAGCCGACACCTTACCTTGGACTACTTTAAGACCTTGACTAGACACATAAAACCTAGATAAACATGTTCGGTTTTAAAAACTCACATTTAGATACTTTACTCTGAGATTATTTGTCTTTGTCCCTGTAGCACTAGCTCTAGTTTATGTGAATGTACTTCTAAGGTATTTAGAAAAGATTATAAACTAACATTCCATATTTTTATTTGTATTAAACACTTACATATATCATAAAGTTTTTTTTACTAAATGAATGAATTGATGCCGACTGACGTACCTCAGAGCCATTGCTTTTGGAGTTATGTAAGCGGCCATATATCTTTCGAAATTACGATAGGTAAGTGATATAGTATGCCTACTCTCTCTCTCTCTCTCTCTCTCTCTCTCTCTCTCTCTCTCTCTCTCTCTCTCTCTCTCTCTCTCTCTCTCTTTGTATGTTATTCGTTGGGATGCTTGTGTATCTAGACCTTATCAAAATAATTTGTTTCATTTGTATTTATCAGAGTTGTTACGTATTTTGATTTGATCAACTCATTAGAATATGAGAATTTTATTGTGAATTTACTATTAATACTTTCAAAGCTACAGAAGTGACCTACTATTCAGTTATAAACATGATGTACACCGTGTGGTAATTCGCTCTTCATCTAAGCCAGAAGTTGTCCTTATGGCTCTGGAGTATTAGTTTTCTTTTATACTAAAAGTGATCTAAATAACTTTGGAACAAAGATACTATAAAGTGTACTATAGAGTACACTTTATAGTATCTTTGTTCCAAAGTTATTTAGATCACTTTTAATATAAAAGCGAAGATACTCTAGGTCTAGAGTATCTTCGCTTTGGAACTAACCGACCACCTCCATTCCTCGTGCAGCACTTAAATGGATGGGTTTTAGTTCACTGTGAAACATTATCGTAATTAGTTTCTTATCGAGTTTCATTAGAGTAATGCTTCTTCGACACGCGAGAAATAAACGTATATGTCACAACAGCATGTGTTTTCCTTTCTGTGTCCCAATCTCTCTCTCCCGTAAACCAGGAGCGAAAGGTTGCTATGGGACGGCGATATTTCACGCAGTTTTGCGTTGTCCAGGATCCTTTAATCCTAATATGGCCCCAAACACGCAGCTTCATCGAGTTAATAACACGGGAAAGAGTTATTCCCGCGCTTGGATTAATCTTGACTACAGAACTCCCATAAATTCAATATCTTTCATACGAGTAAGTTACTCTCTCCTGCTGCGAGGGCCCGTTTTCTCATTAAGTATATGAATTATGATAGAATAGAAAAATATTCCATATAATAATCAAAACTACTTCATAGAGTCTTGGACTGAGTTTAATTACATTGCAATTGCAGCTAAGAGGAAATTTGTTCCGGATGACCTGTTTTCCTGTTGTGTTCGTATTCATATGCAGGCTTATTTATTTTCTATTTCATTTTTTTCCTTAGTTTTGATGACAGAATATCATATATCAGGGCTGGTAATAGGTCATATTGACCTAATTACATAAAAAAAGTTTATTTCTGCACGTATGAAAATTAAATAAGAAATCTCAATAAATTTTTCGTAAAGATATTCTCTTTTACAAAATTATTTCTTAAACGCTCGACTATAGTTTACTCTCATTAATCCCAACATGTTTATGTGTTACCATGAATGTTATAACGAATTAAAATCACCATCGTTAAGATGTGACGAGATGCCCTTTTGTATATAATAGATTTCTTTATAAATTGTTCCCGACGGTCTCCTTTGGAATCCTCGTCTTCCTCATTCCTGTAATTTTCCTTCCAGGTTTCATTAAACGTCTTGTATTTTCAATTTATTTTTTCTTATTATCAGTCTCTTGTTGAGGTAAAACCTCATTATAAAGTCCTTCTGGAATTTTCGGTGAATTGGGGCTAATGAACGAGCCGTTCATTAAATATTTTGGTAATTTCCGCTTCCTCGTCTCAGTCTGGAAGAGTCTGGAAGAAGAATCTATCAAAGAAAAACGTTCAAGAAGATTTTTTTACCTGAAAATCATTTTCACTTTTGGTTTTCGTTGAAGGGAGTGCAGAAATTCGGAGTTATTCAACCACTGGAAACTTAACACACTTCAAAGAGTCTCAGTAAGAAAAATTTTATATTGAATTTAAACTAGTTTTGAATTTTATAAATGAAAATGGAATGGATTTATTGATAGATAATTTTTCTGGAAAGTTTCAAGAAATTTTTCACAGTCAGAATCTTCACTAAGTTCTATCTCTTTATAGAACTTCAGTACTGAAATAATGGAAACGATTTAGAGGAAAAACGTAAGAACTAAATTAGGCCATCGTTGAAATCTTATCAGCAGACGGAAATAAAATTACTTTTCTTTCTGTCTCATGCTGAAACTTGTGAAAAAGTTGATTCTGTTATTTTCACTTATATGTTTTATTTTTTCATTTTGGGTATATATTCATGAAACTTTATGGTATTCGCAGAATTTTATAATATTCATGGAATTTTATGGTATTCAGGCAATTTTCATAAACGTGCCATCCAAACGCAGCATGTACGTAAGCAGGTTAAATTTAGTAGATAAATTGATTCCCCCATTATTAAATCTCTAATAAAAAAGAATGTCTCTGCAAATAGTGAAATTGATTAGAATGCAAATTACATTTTTTTAAGTAGTTCACCAACAATTAGAAGAATGACAGTCTACTATGAAAACCCAGCTTATGAAAAAAACCTAAATTTCCATTTTGAAAATCATGAGCTACATATTCCCCATCGTTTAATCTCTAAGAAAATAAGAATGGATCTACAAATGGTGAAATTGATTAGATTGCAAATTACAATTCTATTTAAGTAGATTGCCAGCAATTTTCATTTTGCAAATCATGAGCTACATATTCCCCATTATTTAATCTCTAAGAAAAAAAGAATGGATCTGCAAATAGTGAAATTGATTAGAATGCAAATTACAATTTTTTTTAATTAGTTCACCAGCAATTAAAGGAATGACTGTCTATGAAAAGCAAGGTAATGAAAAAACCCTAAGTTTTCATTTTGCAAATCATGAGCTACATATTACGTAAATATTTCTTTCCAGATTTCCTATTCCTCAAAAACTCCTATAAATCCGCTGCTAGCTGGAATGTTTCTGAGAGCGAGAAATATATTCACGTGGCTCTTATTATCCCACGAATGCCTTGAGCATCTACCTAATCAGCATAAAGCATTTCTGGCATCATCTGCTTCGCGGTTATGTTGATGAGTTACGTCTGCAAAAGGTAAATATGGAGAGAGAGAGAGAGAGAGGCATGAGAATGAGGAAGAGGAGAGAGAGAGAGAGGAAGAGAGAGATTACTTATATATTAGTAATCATATGATATATTTTGGTAAATTCCGGTGATTAATTAGTAATTCAAATTATCTGAGAGAGAGAAAGAAGAGAGAGAGAGAGAGAGAGAGAAGAGAGAGAGAGAGAGAGAGATGCCTCTCATCCAAAAAGACAGAAAACGATCCTTACCAACTTTGAAGAATGAGTTCTCAGGCGTGATTCCGAGGAGGAGGTCATTTGTATGTATCACATCCTACGTCTGCCTGACAGGGTGTTTTAAAGGGGGCTTTCCGGATAAAACAAAGGGGGGGGGGAGATCGGTGGAGGGGGACAGTGGGAAAACCCTTGTGCAATGGAGCTTCTCGTCTAGAAAGGAATTGAGCTAAGGTAGAAGAAAGATTTAGATGTTGAAGTCGTCTTCGCTTTACTGTCATTTCATTTATACTAATTCGTTTCACTTATACCATATTCATTTCATTTATACTTTATTCGTTTCACTTAGACCTTATTCATTTCATTTATACCTTATTCATTTCATTTATAACTTATTCGTTTCATCTATACTTTATTCATTTCATTTATATTTTATTCGTTTCTTTTATTTCTCAAACGTTTCATTCACCCCTCATTCATTTCATTTATACCTTATTTATTTCATTCATATCTTATTCATTTCATCCATATCATACTAATTCAATTTGTACCGTATTCGTTTCATTTACTATTACTTATTTATTTATTTCATACCTCAGTCATTTCGTTTATACCTCATGCATTTCATATATATACCTTATTCATTTAATTCATACCTCTTTCATTTCATTTATATCTAATTTATTTCATTTATATTTCATTTGTTTCATTTATACCGTATTTTTTATATCCCTCACTCTTCTCTTGCTTGTTTTCTGGCTATTAGGGAAGGAATAAAAACTGGAAAAGCAATTAACCCCGTTCTCTCTCTCTCTCTCTCTCTCTCTCTCTCTCTCTCTCTCTCTCTCTCTCTCTCTCCATTCATCTATCTATATCTCTTCTCTCTCTCTATTATCGCTCTCCTTTCTTTCCATCCATCAACGCAATATCTATCTGTCTATCTATTATCTATCGATATTTCTCTCTCTCTCTCTCTCTCTCTCTCTCTCTCTCTCTCTCCATTCATCAGTCCATCTATTTATCTCTCTCTCTCTCTCTCTCTCTCTCTCTCTCTCTCTCATCTATATCTATCTCTTTTATCTATCGATTTCTCTCTCTCTCTCTCTCTCTCTCTCTGATACTTGTTCGCTACTCTTTCTGATTAATTAAAAGATCCTACACGTTCCTACTCATGACACAAAGAAACAATTGCATTGCTGAAGGCTTCAGTTAATGACAGGAAATCCCATTGTAACGAAGAATTTCCCCTGCTGACATTCATTTATGAAAAAAATCCAACATTATCAACAAACGATTGATGTTTGCGAATATAGACAATGTCGCTTGTATCAACGTGTTGACATGAATTTTTATGCCTAAATCAAATGTAGAAAGGTTGCACTAAAAGGCACAGTAGACCTACAAATAGCAAAAGGTTGACACTCCCAGGTTTATTAATTATTATAGAAATGTTCAAGCTTTGATATATCTTCATAAATCGTAGTGATGAGGTACAAACATTAATTTTTTCATAGTAGTCGTATTAGAAGTCAGGTGTCATTATTTACAGCAAAAATAAAATACAATAGTTTTATGATGTAGTGACGAGTAAAAGAAAACCTTGAATAATAGCTTCAATGTCTAATTTTATTCAAACATCTCTCATAAATGATAGTTCCATTTGAGATTTCTGTTTTTTCCTTAAATTCCTCTATGAAGAGTTGTCAACTAAACTCTCATTTAATTCCTAGAGTAATACTTAAAATTAATTCTCGATTCAGAATATTTTTGAAAACTACTACGAAAATAATTGAAATTAAAACATGAATGCGACATACTAATCAAACAATGCAATGTCTGATGGCAGTTAGATAATGTTGGAAACACAGTAATGCCTTCCTCACACAGAGCACTTTCTAGTTGTCAGTAGTGACCACCACATTGTTAAAAATAGAACACTGATTTGTATGCTAGGCTGGCCTAGACCTGGCATTTTATCAAATCCTTCCGGCCAGCCCCATGAGAGCTGAAAATCAGCTCAGTGGTCTGGTTAAACTATTCTTATAATAATAATAATGTACACGATCCACTTCTCTTGATCGATCACGAGAATGAGGTGACCAGGACCTTCTCGGTCACGCCAACTTCCCGCCACTGGCAGGTGGGAATAGACGTTAGTATTTCAAAAGAGAAGCGGCAGAAGAGACCTTTTTGACAGAAGGACTCGGTGGCACCTGGGTTGTTTTTGTTCAGAAACCTGTAACGAAACTTCTTGCGTGAAGGCGAAGTTTCATTTCCAGAACTTATTCATTTTTATCTTCTTCAGAAAACGATTTTCAACCTCATGAATCAAAAGTATCTTTTTTTTAATCCATGATTATTTGGGTAAAATAAAATCCAATTGTCTTATTTAAATGTAATTTTCACTCATTATGAGGAAACGTATTATGTAAGCAGATATATATTTAACTTAATCTGACAGAATGGTAGCCATTGATTAAGACTAAATTACATTTATAGATATATATATATATATCGATAAATGTAATATATTTTTAATCAATGGCTGCCATTCTGTTCAATTAGGTTAAATTTATATGTCCTACTACGTTGTCTTCTTACATAAAGAATTTTCTCATAATGTGAAAATTGAAATTAAATGAGACAATTAGATTTGTTTAACCCAAATAACCATGAATTAAACATGCACTGAAACACGGTATACTTTCCTTTGTTCTAAACATCGTTCAATTAAGTATTTTAAACGAGATATCTCTATAACAGTTGCTTTCTTCATCTTGACCGAATTGCTTTAGCTGCACTAAAGGTGTTTTGTTAGTGAACATGAGAAAAAACGTATTTTATTTATTTATGGATCATCACTTATCTTATCCCATGACTGAATAATCGTCTTGGTATGCTATTTTCTGTGTGTGTGTGTGTATTTATGGGGAGCGGAAGGGTTAATTCCTTAAGTTTCAGTCTTTATTGTGGATAAGATTAATGATTATTTTCTAACATTTATTCACCAATTCAAGGATTTTCTTCATTCTATCTAATCAAATTATTAAACACAAAACCCGAAGATATACCATGAAGAAACCAAAAAAAAAAAAATAAAATAAAAAACAAGCGAAATTTATTATCTGATGAAAAATAGGTATGCCATTTTCTTATTGTGGATAAGAGTAATGATTATCTTCTATCATTTATTTACCATTACCATTTCGAGGATTTCCTTCGTGCTATCTAATCAAATTATTAAACGCAAAATCTTTAGATATATCCTGGAAAAAAAAAAACAAAAACTGTCAATCAATTTTATTATCTGATAAAAAAAAAGTGAAACTAAATATTGAAATCACGTGGTGTATTTCCTGCTGGGAGTCGGAGCTAATTAAGATTCAAAGGCTCCCGCAACGGTGGGCATGTTGTTTGCAACAGGGATTTGCAATTAGAGCTATTCAGCCTGCCAATTAAAGAGCTTATACGGACAACCAATTACTCTAGGCGAGGAATTGTTAGCTTTCGGGAAGAAAGTTCGAGATTCCTGAACCCCAGATAATGTTATTAGAGTGGTTTCAACTTCCTTTCAGTTGATTCGATAATGGCTACTCTATTAAAATTATATATGCTGTTTTGCAGAAATTATATATTTTTTTCAGGTGTAAATATAATTTCTTTAAAGATTCTAAAGTTACGTCTTTTTACGTGTAGTTAATACTTCTAGCAGCGTGAATACCTAGCGCTGGTTAAATGCAAAACAAACCATTGCAAAATGACTGAGTTACACAGTA
>NC_061101.1:13532898-13615135 GCF_015104395.2 Macrobrachium nipponense | reverse complement strand
ACTAACTTTCAATACTCACTTGAATATTTGAAGTGTTAGGAACAGGTTCAACCCACATTGTGCTGAGGGAGTAAGTTGAGAAATTGGAATACTGTATGTGTACTAAGATGTCGGTGAAGAGCACAAATGAGTGAGAAGAGAATCGACCCGCGTTGTGGACGTTTATGGGATTCGTACGGGAATCTCGCAGGATCCTGCGAGTGGGGTTTGCCAGCGCTTCCATGATTTTTGGACTGCAAGTCTCCCAGTAAGCCTTTGTTGATTCAGCTTCCACCTGGAAAATTTGGTTTAAATGGGTTTAAACAACTGGAAAAACATAAATAAAGGACTAAGTCTTAGATGAAAAATGTGAGATCAATCTCATATAACAAGACAAGCATGCTGTTGCTTTGCAAAGCAAGCTCCAATTGAGAATTCAAACACTGCATGGCAAATCAAGATACACACCTGACTCTTATGAGCTGCATTGGAGAGCTGCTTCCAGTGAGCGTGCGCTATTTTAATCTTATCTAACGTAAACGGTGAGTAGTAAGTTTCGCTATCTTGCTTCATCTTCATGAGGAAGTCTGCGTATTCGTGTATGTGTTGCAGAGGACGAAGGATGAGGTGAGCAAAATATTCACTGTTTGTTTTCCTCTTTGACTCGGGGACGAGACTGGACAGGACTGGCGGACACTTTTCGATGACAGTAATGGCCTCTTTGCTGCTTAGTGTAAGTCCGCTGATCGCTAGGGCATCACAAACTATGTTCATGTATTTCTGGTATATAGATTTGTACTCTTCAACCTATACGATAGAGAAAAAAGAAATGAATGAGAAGTAGTCTTGAATGTATCTGTCCACTCCAAAGCCTGAATAAATAAGGGTTGTAACTTCCTACTAGGTCTAGTAGTTTGGCAAAACAGTAAAAACTATCAACCCACCTGACGTATAATTGGTATTACTGCAGTGACATCGCTGGCTTGGTCATCTAGCATGTCACTGATGCTACTCGCAACCGCGTGAGTAACATCCAAATACGAGTCCAAGAGAACCTGCTTGGTTTGGTGAAGCTGGTTGCTCTCTGGCAATAAGAGATAAACAAGATATTTTAATGTTAAAACCCAGACAGAAATGTTCAGCAATATTCTATAAAGTTGTCTATAAAGGAAGAAGAAAAGGAGTTACAGAAATTCAAAGGCTAATCTATTACATCTCTGAGAAATCTGAAACTTTACGTTTACAGGCAGGGCAGTAAATGTTCGGCAAATTTCTTTGGCGTTGCTATCAACAAGAGGACAATGAGTAATTTCAAATTAAAACCAAGACAATAACATTCTACTGCCCCTATGGACAAATGAAGAAAATATCACAATTTGTTGTAAAATGCATTTTTCTTAACTATACAAACCTGAGGTCCTTTAACATAAGGAATGTACTTACGGCGTAGCTGGAATTACGGCCGTTGAATCTTGAACAAGGTGGTTAGGCAGTAACTACCGTGGGGCAGGCTAGCCTGCCCAGATGTAAACACTCCACTTTGTCTTTCGGCCCAGGTTCAGATTGAGGGGTGGCAAGAAGTGGGCATATCTGTAAAGGACCTCAGGTTTGTATAGTTAGGAAAAATACAATTTATGACCAATTGTGATTTGTTCCGACATGTAATACAAACCCTCGGTCCTTTAACATAAGGAAGACTCACTTATTGGTGGGAGGAATCTGAGTGAGCCTCTAGAACTGACTGGAGTTCTGCTCACCTAGGCTACTCCTCCTGGTCGTAAGAGCGAGGATGAGTGCCCTGCTGCCTCTGACAACTTGATCAGAGTATAGGAGCTGCATGATCAAAAGTCAGACTTCTAGACCTTTTCAAAATGAGTGAGGGATCATGACTCATCGGAAAAAAGGGCTGTGAAGAATATTTGGCGTCGGAGACATTAATGCAAAGTTCTGGGAAGGGTTTGCATTATTGTCAGTCTCCTTCCTCCCCTTAGCTAGAGGAAGGAGCGGGATTGCTTCTATGATTCTGATAAGAAACATAAAAAGGATGCTTATGTGTAAGCTTACCGCATCAATCGTCCGACCAGCCAGTGTGAGTTCGAGTCCTATCCTCTACCCGAAGGAAGAGGAATGGAGGGAAGAGGCGTGGAAGGGGGGAGAGCCAGTCACTCTCGCATCCTTCTTACCTCTACAACTGCACACCATGGACGAGATGCAACTTGTCCTCTTGAAGGAGTTGGGTAAGCAAACACATCTTGCAAGCATCCACCACTGGTCCAGGGAAATGAGGTTCCAAGGATCTGTGGGGAGTCCCGAAGGGAAAGAAAGATATGGTCACAATGACCTATCCATCTTCCTGTCCGACATATTCTTCGGAGTGATGTCCAGTACCCGTCCACTGGTCTATCCATCTGCAGTGAAGTCTCTCGCAGTCTCGTATCCCATTGCAGCGAAGTCTCTCACGGTCTCATCGTCTCCGCAATGGATAAAGACACCAACACTCCATGGTGGGTGTCGATACTTCTGGGTTACCGGAACACGCCATTAGGACAAAGTAATGACTGTGCCGACTGACTGCGTTCAGTTGATTGAGGCGAGCAGTCATGCAGCCAAGGGGTAGTCATGTGACCCTCGCCTTTTGAAGGGTTATGCTGAGACCATACAAATCGTCTATCTGTTGCCACCGATGCTGGAAGGCAAGATGATGATTCTTTCAAGGCATGTGTCCATCAGACGATAGTCAATTGCCTTCTAGAGACCAAGGTCCTGATGGCAAGACTGAAGTTCTCACAGTAGCTGAATCTCAACTAAAGACCCTTAGAAGTCCCGTGACGAGACTTCATAGGGGGGGAGACCACCTTCTCTTCTACGGCAAAGCCTTAAAAGTTGAAGGGGAGGAGGCATGAAGATAAGATGATCTCTAAGAGGAGGATGACGACACGTGACGAGCTCTCTTCCTCTTCGATTCCTCCGAATTCTGCCAGACTTCTCCCATTAGGAGTAGATAAACCTCACAGGGGAGCGCGGCAGCTTCGTCCAGTGACATAACTCCAGGGTAGTAGTGGTAATGAATATGATTATCAGCAGGGGATCAGTACACATACTCGAGGATCGGTACGCAACATGCTACGAGTCATAGGTACAATTCCAAGGTTAGGGTAACCAATACGAAGAGTATCCAACCAATACTGCTGAAAACACAATCACCACTAGTCTGTAAAATATGACAATTTGTCGAAAATTGCATTTTTCCTAACTATACAAACCTGAGGTCCTTTAACAATAGGAAGTAGCTAGCGGCAGCTGGAACGGTCGTAAGCTTCGAACAAGGGGAGAACGGTAGTTAACTGCTTGTCCGACAGCCGCGCGACTGGGAGGTAAACAAATCACTTTTGCTTTTGGCCCATGCAAAATACGCAGAGTGAGGGGTGGCATGAGGAGGGACTATTTGTAAAGGACCTCAGGTTTGTATAGTTAGGAAAAATGCAATTTTCGACAAATTGTCATTTGTTCCGATACGTAATACAACCATCGGTCCTTTAACAATAGGAAGACTCACTTCTTGGTGGGGGAGGAATCTGAGTCTTTTTGATGAACAGACTGGTGTTCGTTCGTCCATCTGGAATTCCGGAAGGCCTCCCTGGTCGTAAGAGCAAGGGAGGGATCCAAGCCTCTGTCCGATTGATCAGGGTGGGCACCGCAGGATCAATGTCAGACCTCTGGGCCGAAGTACTAAGAGAGAGGCAAGCGTATCTCTTCGTACCAGCAAGCAAGAACTTGTTCCTGTTTGCAAGAGGCAACATAAAGTATGGGTTTGTCTCAAGCTGGCATCCACTTCCTCCCCCTTGTTGGAGGAAGTGGTGAATATACGCTCCTATCCCTAGTGAAAGGGATAGGATGGGGCTCTGTTGAGTAGCTCACCTGCATCTCGTCCTTATCCAGCAGGGTGACGACCGTGTCCCTCTACCCACAGATAGAGGGGAAGAAAAAGATGGGAAGAGGAGCCAGTCACACTCTCATTCACTCATCCATTCTTACGGTCACACCAGGACTCGATGCTGTTCAGCCTGCGAGGGTCTGGGTTCGATACACACATGTTGAGCAGCCACCACGGGTCCCAAGGAAAAAGATCCAAGGACCTGTGGGTCAATATCACGAAGGTAGAAGGAGGGCATGTGGTCTGGTTGGACTACCAGGACCCTGCCTTCAGTACCTGTGCCACGGAGAAGTTCTTGGCGGACAAGGCAGCATCTCCTTCGCATCGAAGCGGTGAAGTCCATTGGGGAGGGGATTGTGAACGACTCGAACCAAATCGTCAGGGACCGAAGGGTTCTGAGTCTTCGCTACGAAGTTCGGTACAAAATCGAGCGTCACGGATGTCCCCATCCCCTGGATGCTTGACTTCGCAGGAGAAGTCCATTGCAGTTTCCTCAGAGGAAAAGAAGGGAAAATAGTAGCATGACCTATCCCTCTTCTCGACTTCGGTGATGTCCAGTACCCATACTGGTCTGTCCGTTTGCCACGAAGTCTCTCGCATCCTCCTATCCCCATGCAGCGAAGTTCTCGGTAGTGGATAGGACACCGACACTCCATGGTGGGTGTCGATGGTATGGGTACTGTGGACAACTATTAAGACGAAGTTAATGAGTTGCTCTGTAACACCGAACTAAGTCAACAGCATAGTTCGTAACTGACTGGGGCGCTCTGACAGCTGAGGACTGACTGCATTCGGTAGGAGGCAAGTTGTCCAAGCATCCGAGTAAGTCATGTGACCTTCACCTTTAAAAGGGTTATGCCGAGAGGACCAAACAAATAATGTATTTGTTTGTCACCAATGCAGGACAGCGAGGTGATGATTCTCTTAAGGCATGTACCCAACAGGCGAAAGTCAGTTGCCTTCTAGAGACCGAGGTCCCTGAAAGCAAGACACTCATAGTTGTTGAATCTCAGCTAAGGAGAAACAACACTATGTGCCGTTGAAGACGAAGGTAGACATTGAATGCAACCTACGTCTTCACAGACGAATCGAGAGAAGGATTCTCAAGATTCATAACCTGTGCTTACAAATGACTGAAAACGCTAACCGCTATTTCATTGCTGTCCGGTGAGAAGTCGTAGTTGCAATGAAAGCGGGGCGTTCTTCAGTAATGAAAACACAGGGGACAGCCGCCTGAAGAACTGCTTCTCTTGGCTGAACATTTGGAAGTAGAGCTGTCAGGTCGGAGAGTAGGCGATGTCTTCTGACACATCTGTTAATTCGGGGGGGTGAACAATGAACAATTGTACACCTACGAAGACAAGATATTTTGAAGACAAACTCAGATGTCTGCAAAATCATTCGCATTATCGCAGTGCGATGCAGCGGGAGACTAGTACAGACTTCTGTTACCATGCGGTAAACAGAAAGATGAAAGAGTCCAAGAGATATCTCTGTTGAAAATTCTCGCAATGTCGAAGGCGATGGAATCGAGCGTCACAGCAGTAGATGGTCCTTCATTATTGCGAGAATCCCCGTTAATCAGAGACCTAAGTCCATGATTGTTGGGCAGAGATACGGTTCGGTAGTCAATCAAAGCAGGGGAGAGAGAGACATAACTGACCGTGCATCTCGGAGGCCCAGCTGATAATGAGCTGCTCATGGCAGTTCATAACGCAGTAGCTGAGCCTGAGCTCTCGCTGACTCGTCATCCTGAGTTTGCCAGGTAATCCATTATTCCACGAAGGAATGCGTTCGGCTAGAAACCACCGAGCATAAAAGATATGCTCGAGCAATTATATTTAGGTGAAACGAATTTCGGTAAATATAAAAGTTGAAATGGTGTTGTCATGACAAACAATAAGTATATAAAATTGAAAACTGGAAACTCCTGGGAGGTTGCAGGCAACCCGAGTTGCAGTTCAATTAGAATACTTTTCGTCTAAGTCGCAAACCGTAGAGTAACTAGGATATGCACCTACCCCTCGGACAATTCAACTGCTTAGCAGAATCATGTCGCGAGGTTAATATACGTAGTATATTTGTAGGATTCTGAACAACGATCTCCATCCTAAATTCTATTCCTTCAAGAAAACAAAATAAGGATTGGAGATCGATCACCTTCGATCTCTATCAAAGAGAGTGAAGGAGAAGTCTTCCTCGAAGGAAAGCTTCAATGGTGAACAGAATATCAAAGACGATAGTTCAAGCCAAACTGGATGTTCCCGTCCGTTCTTCTCTATTCCAGGTTTGGTCGCCTACTGTGAGATACTCCTCTTCAGCAGCATTCTTTTCTTCCTCATGCTAGACATTCCAGGAATTCGAGCATAGGTGAGGTTCCCGATTATCGTGTAACAATTATCTGGGGATTCTCGTCTCGCTCACTTTGGACCGTGGACTCGCCTAAGTGTTTGGAGATCGTAAAAAACTCGAACACTCTAAATGCGCTAGAAATTCCGTAGAATTCTAAGCACTCTGCAAAACCCCCACCGAATTCGTCAAACGATATCGGCTGGTGGTCCTCTCGATTCCCGTAGAAATCGAGGATGGGGCAGGGATCCCTCCTCAACGACTGGGACTTACGTCAGGTAGGACCCGAAGGTCCCCCGGTAGCGCAGTACCCCAACGTGGGATCCTACAGAGAAATCTCTGTAGGGATCCCTCCCCTTTCCCTCGTAGCCGTAAGGAAAGAGGGAATGGGGGAGGAATTGGATACTCGCTCGCCTTCCCAGTGGAACTAGCAGTTGGAGAAGAGTAGGAGCAGCCATCGCCTTGCGGTGATGGCCTCTCAGAGTCTGGGAAAACGTATCGTCAGGAGAAAACGTTTTCCCGAGGAGGGTTACGAACTCTCACTGTAGGTGAGGGTCTGCCGCCACTGTGAACGTCGTCTGGGTGGGGCTGATCGACACCTGACAGGAGAGAGCCGATACCGTCCTCCGACTCATTGCAGTCCTCGTCGAGGTCGAAACCTCTCAGGAGGACCGAAGGAGTATTTAAATACGGTGTCCAAAGACACGTAGAAACGCCTCTGTCGCAGTAGAGGAGGTGGAAGTAGCTTGTTCGACCGGCCAGAACTGAGAGAGCCTTCCTGTCCGGAGACGAGAGACTCTGGTTCAAGACAGAATCGGCAAGCTCCGATCGCGGCAGACCCACCGTCGGTTTGGGTTCCCTCTCGGGCCCCAAAACAACTCGAGCCGAGACGTGGGCTTCTGCGGTGGTGGGAGCGGCAATCCTTCCCCGAGGTCGTTGCGCTGACGAATCAGCGCCATAACCTCGACACAAGTTCCTCTGGATCTCGAAAGTCATAGCATCTTGCAGTGTAGGACCGTCAAGCCCCTCGAACAAGAGCATTCCGAGAACCTCCCCCTTAAGGAGGAGGAACTGCGATATACCCCTCTCGGATTCCTCCTGCCACTTGCGCGTACGTCCTGGTCGGTCCGAAGATCGTACCTGGTACTTACGGCGTCGTGACGGGATCGTGCGGGGTATGCCCCTCACGATCACCCCGCTGTACCTCGCTCTTCCTGGTGCAAACCGAGGAAGTTGCAGGCACGGGAGAGGAAGACATGACAGTCCTCAGTTTCGCTCGCTGGCAGAACCAGCGGGCTTGGAGGGCTGTAGGCGATCGCCAACTTGCAGGCCTAGTCGAGCCGTTTCCCAGGGAAACGGCTGGACCGAGAACAGCGGCCCCGATCTCGTGTGCAGAGGAGCTGCTGCTGGTCACCCTATACGCCCGGTCCCTGTGGGAGCGGCGGTCAGGAGACCTGCGGAGACCACTGTCGTGGTGAGACTGGTGCGTGTCCTCGCGGCGTGTCATACCGCTGGTACCAGCCGAGGCTGCCAACGATCGGGAGGGGGGAAGCTCTTCCCAGCCTCAGCTCGTGGCATGGTCAGACAGTCACGTCTACCAGGGTTACCAGATGATCGCTGCGAGATGCGGCCCGATGGTCTGGGCGAGAGTCACATGAGGCTCTCACCAGCTTCTGCTCCGTGCCACGTACTTGGCGCCGAGCGAACTCTGGCGCCAAAATTTGGCTATACTCTCTCCACCGCGGGAGAATCGTATACTCGGAAGTTCTCGCGAACGAGAGACCAAGCCGGAACCTGGCGTAGTGGCAGCGCCGCAAACACCAGGCGAGGAAGTACCGGTGGTAGTCGGTACGCCTCTGGTCCCCGTCTTCTTCTTTCTTGCGGAAGGGGAGACGGGCCCTGTTCCCGAAAGAGCAGGAGGACCGGCAGAAGAACCCCCCCGTCCCACGGGAGTGGAACGAGCCCTTAGAAGTTCCCGAAGGAGCCTTCTTAGGGGGGAAACCCGGGTTACCAGCTGGTCGCTGCAAGAGCGGCCGCTGGCCTGGCAAGAGTCACCTGAGCGGCTCTCACCAGCCTTCTGCTCCGTGCCGCGTCTTGGCGCCGAGCAAACTCTGGCGCCGAAACTTGGCTGCACGGTCTCCCGAGGGAGAGCGTACACTCGGGATCTCTCGCGAACGAGAGACCGAGCCGGAACCTGGCGTAGTGGCATCGCCGCTAGCACAAGGCAAGGAAGTACCAGCGCTAACCGGTACTCCTCTGGTCCCCGTCTATCTCTTCCTTACGGAAGGGGAGACAGGCCCCGCTCCCAAAGGAGCAGGAGGACCAGCAGAAGGACCCCCCCGTCCCACCGGGGTGGGACGGGCCCTTAGAAGTTCCCAAAGGAGACTTCTTAGGGGGGGGGGGCAGCCTTCTTCTTCTTCGGCTTATAGGCCTTAGAAGTCGAAGGGGGGAAAGAGGCAGCAGCAGACGATGAAGAAGATGACACTTTTCTCTTCTTCTTCCTCTTCCTCGTCAGCTCACGCAGGACAGTCGTCAGGTCCTCCATCCAGGCCGGAGCCGGGCTATTGCCGAAGCAACACGGCCCCGACTGCACCTGTCCGGAAGGACCTGGGACTGGGGAAGATACACCGTGGGCAGGACCAGCATGGACAGGCGCAGGAATGAGGAGCGACAGGTACAGCAACCAGCTCAGGAACAGCGGCAGCAGTAGACCCAGAAGGGACAGCCAAGCCAGCAGCGGGAACCACATCAGCGGCAGGTACGGCAGGCCCAGCCATCGCCTCGTAGAATCATCGGCAGCCAGTGGGAACCTGGTTACTGGCGGCCGGTCCAGGGGCGAGCTGCTGGAACAGCGGAAGTCTGGGGTAGGCAACACGAAGAACACAGGCGGCGGAGGCATACCCCCCCTCGGTACGGCGGCGACCAGCCCTAGTAGCGGCAGATGGCGTCACCGACACAGCATGGGGAGTGTAGACCAGGCGAGGGGAGAGCATGAGGGGGAAGCAGCATAAGCGGCCGTGGAGGTAGTAGTGGAGACCGCCCCAGACCTCGCTAGACGCTACAGCAGCCTGTGGATGCTAGGCACGCCCTGCCGCCGCGTGGTCCATACCTGTCCAAGGTCGTCTCCCACGGATGTAGCACCTGCGGTAGCACAGATAGATTAGTAAGAGGGGTTCCCCTCACGCACGGGAGGAAGACATGCCCTACCCCGAATGCAAGGAAAGACCCCAAATACAAAATACAACGAGGAAGCTGAGCGGGGGGGGGCAGGAAAGAAGACGAAGAATCGGATACCAAGGGAGTCGCGGGAGAAGCTTTCCGACGACTTCCTGGCAGGACCTCGACTTCCCCTATCCCCGCACAGCAGTGAAAAGTATATGAACTGAAACAGAATACGCACTTGTGCGATTCACGTCATAGACCTTTAAAGGGGAAAAGATCAATTCCCGGTAAGAGCGGAAACTTATCCATAATAATTATACTAATCATAAAAGATATATATGAAAATGAAACAGAATACTGCACTTTGCGATTTCACTTTCACAGAAAATAAATCGTAAGGATCAATTCCCGGGTAAGAGCGGAAATTGATCCAAATTAAAATTGATGCAAATAAATAAATGAAAATGAAAAGAATACTGCAATTGCGAATCCACTTTCATTGCATTCTATCATACAAAATAAGCGGCTCGTTCCGAGCGCATCACGCTCTCGGCAACGAATGCACAGGGCAAAATATAATGAAAAGAGTACTTACATTTTTCAATTACACACTTTCGCCCAAAATACATGACTCGGCGCGAGCGCGCCCGCCCTCGGCACAGAGACATAATTCAAGGGTTCAATTCATGAAGAGAGGAAATCGCCGCATCTATGGCGATAGCTCCATGTTGGTTCATAATAAAGTAATGAAAATGAAAACAGTGTACTTACAGTTTCATTTTCAAGTCAACCAAACTATTAGTAGAAAACACAATATAAACAAAGCATACGACGATGAAGCGGGCAGAGAGCGATGACGAACACGTCCTTCACACCCGCGGCCGAAAGCAAAAGTGATTTGTTTACACCAAAACCTCCCAGTCGCGCCGCCAAGCATTTAACTACCGTTCTCCCCTTGTTCGAAGCTTACGACCGTTCCAGCTGCTGCTAGCTACTTCCTATTGTTAAAGGACCGATGGTTTGTATTACGTATCGGAACAAAAGGAAAAATTATTAAAGTAATGAGGATACTCCTCATGCATCCAAGGGCATCACCCTTCGAAGTGAAAGGAGATCCCCCAACATCAACACCACACGCCCATCCTTCTACCTTCTTCCAATAGTAAGTGAAAGGAAGAAGGAGAAGAGAAATTACCATAACAACAAAACAGGGACACACCTTTGAAGTTCCCTTGGTAATTCCCAAGCGTAAGAGTAATTTCTGGATGAATAAATGTCCTGTTACAGGATCAATATCACTTACGTGAAATACATGTCTCATCCTCACGTTAAATACATATCTCGTCCTCATGCAGGTCTGAGCCAGTTTAAAGGGCGAAAAAAATGTAAATAATATGTTGGCATACCTTAGCCGCCGACTTTTAACACAAGTAGAAGGGTGGTGGTTACAAAGGCTATCACAAAATAACAATTTGTCCAAAATTCTATTTTTCCTAACCATACAAACCTGAGGTCCTTTAACAATAGGAAGGTACTTAGCGGCAGCTGAACCGGTCGTAAGCTTCGAACAAGGGGGTTCGGTAGTTAACTACTTGTCCGGCAGTTGGTGGTCAGCTCAACTGCGAGGAGAGGAGTCACTTTGCTTTAGGCCCAGGAAATGCAGAGTGAGGGGTGGCATGAGGTGGGACTATAAGTAAAGGACCTCAGGTTTGTATAGTTAGGAAAAATACAATTTTCGACAAATTGTTATTTGTTCCGATACGTATACAAACCCTTGGCCCTTTAACAATAGGAAGACTCACTTATTGGTGGGTGGAATCTGAGTCTTATGAACAGACTGGTGTTCGTCCGACCTTGGTTCCCTCCCTGGTCGTAAGAGCAAAGGGAGGGATCCTAGCCTCTGCCCAGCTGATCAGGGTGTGCACCACAAGATCAGTGGTCAGACCTCTGGACCAAATTTAGAAGAGGAAAGCAAGCGTACCTCTTATAAATAGCAAATACACAAGAACTAGTTCCTACTTCATGAGCCAAAACGAAGTCATGGGTTTGTCTCTTGTTGGCTTCCATTCCCCCCCTTGTTGGGGAGTGGTAGATAAACACTCCTATCCCTACTGAAAGGGATAGGATGGAGCTCAGTCATGTAGCTTACCTGCATCTGCTTCCTGTTCAGCGTAGTGACGACCGCAGCCCTCTGCCACAGGTAGAGGAGGAAGAACGAAGGAGGAAGAGAAGCCAGTCGCACTCTCTTTCACTCGTCCATTCATGCAGTCACAAAAGGATGTGATGCTGTTCTGTCCGCTCGGGTCCTGGGTAGACTACACAACTTGTTGAGCAGCCACCACGGGGCCAAAGGAAAAGGTGTCCAAGGACCTGTGGGTAATATCCCGAAGGTAAAAGGAAGTGAAGGTGGTCTGGTTGGCCCAAACCCCTGCTTTCAGAACCTATGCCAGGGAGAAGTTCTTGCGGAACGTAAGGGTTGGACCAATACCTTTGACTTCGTGTGCTCTCGGACGAAGGGTACGGGTGTTGTCACCACCATCCATGTCGTACGCCCTCCTGATCACCTCACACAGCCAGAAAGAAAGTGTTCTTGGAAACTTCTTACTTGGTAACCCTGGTGCTAACAAAGAGGCGTCGACACTCAGGCCTGAAGTGTCGAGTTCTCTTCAGATAGCGCCGTAGCGCCCTCACAGGACAAAGCAGCATCTCATCCGCATCATTATCAGTGAAGTCCTTCAAGGAGGGGACCGTGAAAGACTCGAACCGGTCGTCAGGGACCGAAGGATTCTGAGTCTTCGCTACGAAGTTCGGGACGAAATCGACCGTCACGGATCCCCATCCCCTGGAATACTTGACGTCGAAGAAAGACCATGAAGTTTCCCTACTCTCTTCACTGATGACAGGGCCAGCAAAAAGAGGGTCTTGAGGGTCAGATCCCTGCCTGACGACTCACGGAGTTGCTCGAAGGGTCTTCGAGTCAAACTTCTAAGGACGAGAGTCACGTCCCACCCCGGGGGGCCTGAGTTCCTTGGGTGGGCAAGACCTCTCGAAGCTCTTCATAAGGAGGGAGATCTCGAAGGAGGAGGAGATATCCACTCCACACAGTTTAAGGACTAGGGCTAGGGCAGCTCTGTATCCTTTAACTGCGGAGACGGAGAGGAGCTTCTCTCGGTGAAGGAACACAAGGATATCCGCTACCTGCTGAAGACGGACCACTTCCCCTGGTATACAGCTGCAGAGGACTGTCTGAGGTACCCAGTCATCTCTGTTGCTGTGCTGCGAGAAAAGCCTCTCGCTCGCAAGAGATGGTGGATAACAGCCAGCCGTGAAGACACAGGGACTCGACCGACAGGTGGTACCATTCTACGTGTGGCTGGCACAGGAGGTTGTGCCAGGGGGGAATCTCTCTCGGAGCTTCGGTGAGCAGAGCCAGCAGGTCTGGGTACCAAATGGCTTGAGGCCATTTGGGCGCCACCAGGATCATCCGAAGATTCGGGGTGATCAGCGCCCTGCCGATCACCTTGCGAATCAGACAGAACGGGGGAAAGGGATACACAAAGAGATTGTCCCACAGGTGTTCAAGAGCGTCCTCTGTTTAAGATTTTATAGAAAATTTATTTGTTTATTATTTGCATACTAAAGTAGTCCTTTAAACCCCCGTGCCATACTAAATAAATTCTAAAAGAAAAATGGGAGTTTATAGGATTGCACAACACCTAGATGGCTCTGCTGGCTCTTTTACCTGTTTCAGTTCATCCTCCTCATCCTTGATTTTTTATGGAAGGACGATGGCCTTTGCATTTCACGATTCTCGGAGGAGAAAAACATGTCTACCTCGACCCGCCACGAAGAAGGAAAAGCAGTTCAAGCTCAGGTTCCAACTTAGAACCACTGGATAACATTTGAAGATAACTAGTGAACTCTACTCCCTCGTAAGAGAATGCTTTGTGTATTGAAGCAGCATCTACATTAACTATGTAACATATTCTTGCTGACCCACCTGTCTCTGCCTCTTCCGTCGTCGTCTTTGAAGCCTAGGTCATCAACACTTCTATGGAGTCAATGGTTGAACCTTTCCTGCCCAGTAAGTTTCCTACGATTTGTGGCGTATGGTAAAGCTTAGGTTAGGGGGTTTTTAATTATTCTTAATTATTACCATGCTTTCAGAACCTGTAAATTTTCTATGGATTCTTGTTTTGATATTGCTATCCATAAAGGTGTATAATTTTTGGAACTTTGTTATTACCATTTGTGTAATTGCTCTTTGATTTTTAGGCAGTTGCTAATTGTTAAGGAGGACAGTGGTTTAGTGGAAGACACTGATTCAATTTCTGGTTCTTTCACGCAGCTGATTTAGGTAATTTCCGTGTTAAGTTGGTCAATGATATACACAATTTTTTTTACATGAGGATAGTCTTTATCTTATTAAATATTGTTGGATCGATAATGAAAGTCTGTTGTTGTTTTCAGAATCCATAGGTTTTCAAAAATTTCCATAAGTGAAGTTCTTTCCACCACAAGCAGTAGTTATCAATTTATGATTAGCGATTGGGAACAGGACTTCAGCCATCAGAGTTGTATCTATGCCATTTCGTAATTATTTATTCATAAGAATAAATAATTTTAAAGAATTTGTGTTTTTATTTTACTGTGAAAGAAAACATTCAAGGTTACGAGCAACTTGTGTAAAGCTCTTGGTTTATCTAAAATATTTTTGAAATCCTCTGAAGCTGCCCATGCGTCTGGCACAACCGAGTAGAAAACCTGAAGTTTTCTGTTGTGCTGGGTGGCGAACAGATCTACGACTGGACGCCCCTACAGGTTGAAGAGCCTTTCCGCCACGTCTGGGTGAAGAGACCACTCGGTTCCTATCACCTGATCTCGACGGCTGAGCTTGTCGGCTACCACATTCCTCTTGCCTGGAATGTAGCAGGCTGACAGCTCTACTGAGTGCGCCACGGCCCACTCGTGCACCTACAACGTCAACTGATGCAACGGGAGGGACACTAGGCCCCCGTTTGTTGACGTACGCCACTATACTGTGATGTTGTCGCTCATCAACACCAGAGTGTCCCACCAGACAATCTTGGAACTCTTGGAGAGCGAGGAACACTGCCTTGAGCTCCAGGACATTGATGTGAAGGTGCCTGTCGTGATGGTTCCACACACCCGCAGCCAGCAACTCCTCCAGGTGTGCGCCCCATCCCTTGGTCAATGCATCTGAAAACAGCAACATCTCCGCGGGAGGGGGAGTGCGAAGAGGCACTCCTCTTACGAGATTCCCGTCGTCCAGTCACCAGGCTAGGTCCTGCCTTACCTCCTCTGTGAGGGACACAGGGAAGAAAGGTGGGTCTCTTGCCTGTGACCAACACTCCTTTAGTCTCCACTGAAGAGACCGCAGGTGAAGATGCCTGTGAGGGACTAGCTTCTCGAGAGACGACAGGTGACCGATCACGACCTGCCACTGCTGAGCTGGCTTCTCCTGTAGGGACAGGAACCATCCTCCTGCCTCCCTGAACCTGCTGATCCGCGAATCTGCGGGGAAGACTCGCCCTGCTACCATGTCAATCAGCATGCCCAGGTACTTCATCCTCTGCTTGGGCTCGAGATCTGACTTCTCGTACTTCACTACGATCCCCAGATTGCGGCAGAATTCGAGGAGTCGATCTCTGTCCTGTAGCAACTGTCAGCGGGAGCTCGCCAGGACTAACCAATCATCGAGATACCTCAGAAGACGTATCCCTACCGAGTGGGCCCAAGCAGACACCAGCGTGAACACTCTCGTGAACACCTGTGGGGCGGTTGAGAGACAGAAACAAAGTGCCCTGAATTGGTACACTGTCCCGTCGAGGATGACGCGGAGGTACTTCCTGGAGGATTGATGGATGGGTATCTGGAAATACGCGTCCTTCAGATCCACAGAAAGCATGAAGTCGTTCTCCCTGATGGAATCAAGCACTGACCGTGCTGTTTCCATCGTGAACCAAGTCTGGCGAACGAATCGGTTCCAGGGAGAGAGATCTATCACTGGGCGCCAGCCCCCGAGGACTTCTCCACCAAGAAAAGTTGACTGTAGAAGCCCGGCGACTGATCCCATACGATCTCCACAGCTCGTTTGCTCAGCATGGCTTCTACTTCCTGCCGAAGCGCCACATCCTTGGCCGAACCAGGAACATACGTCTGATGGTGGACCGGGTTGGAGGTGAGGGGTGGCCGAGACTCGAAGGGTAGTAAATATCCCTCCCGAAGGACGTTCACTATCCAGGTCTCCGCTCCGAAGCGCTGCCATGTTGCCCAATGGCTCGCCAGGCACCCCCCGACTTCCGGCAGCAGATGAGGGGAACGCCGTCCCTAGCGTTTCCCTCCTCTCTTCGACTTCTTCCCAGTTCCTCCTCGAGAGAAGGAGGCCTGGGAGGAGGGCTGGTTACAGTCACTCCTTACCGTCGAAGTCGAAGGCAGAGTCTTTTCTCTCGGCTTCGACGAAGCGATCGTCTTAGCCGCAGAGGAAGCGCTAGCTAAACTCTTTGGCTTAGCCGCAGTCGTTCGAGGTTGCCCAGCCACCTTCGAGACTGCCTGGTGGACTAAACGGTCACTCTCGTCAGTGCGCCGTTGTTCCACCGCAGCGTCCACCATCTCTCTGGGGAAGAGAGAGGAGGAACTCTGCACCGGTCCGTTGCGAAGACCCAAGGCCGCCTCTCACCCAGCCGCCCTGGTCACTCGAGTGAGGACAACATCCCTATGCCTCAGTACCAGGTTGGCCCACAGGTTAGCCGTCTGGTGGGTCAGGAAGGAGATAGCCCTACCACCAGACTGGCACAGTCTCACGAAAGCTGGGTCCCCTTCAGGAGTGATGTTTCCCGAGGAGGCCACGGCTTTAGACACTGTGAGGGACCACAGGTCTAGCCATGAGACTGCTTGGAATGCTGCCATAGCGGTAGATTCCAAGGCAAGTGCCTCTTGCTGCGAGAACCAGAGGTTCTCCGACAGGAGCTGCTGCAGAAACACCCCCGGAGTTAGCCTAGCTAATTCCGGGTTAACCTGTTTGGGCGGCAGAGGGTCCTCTGATGGCACGTAAAAGCACCTTTGTCACGGTAGAGGTGGGGGAAGGAGCTTGGCCGACCTGCCGGACCGAAGCAAACCCTCCTGTCCGGAGACGAGAGCGTCCACCTAGCTAAGCACAATGTCGGCCAAGGCTGATCACGGCAGACCCACCGTCGTCCTGGGTTCCTTTTTGGGTCCCCAGAACGACTCCAAACCCAATGTAAGCTCGGAAGGTGGGAGCGGCGATCCTTCCCCGAGGTCGTTGTGCTGACGGATCAGCGCAATAACCTCTGCAAATGACCTCTGGATCTCAGGAGTGACTGCGTCCTGCGGAGACAGACCGTCAAGCCCGTCCAGTGAGAACGCCTCCCGAGACCCTCCTCCTTCCAGAGGAGGAACCGCAACAGACCCCTCATGGTCTCCTCCTGCTCCTTGCGCGTACGATCTGGTCGGTACTAGGACCTTGCCAGGTTCATAGGTCGTCGTGGCGCGCTCCTCGCGATCACTCCTGGTCGCCTCGCTCTTCCCGGGGTAGCCCAAGGAAGTTGAAGGGATAGGAGAGGTAGACCTGACACTTCCCCCTTGCCCACCGGCAGAACTGGTGTGCTGGGGGGGTGCAGGCGATTGCTAACCTGCTGTGCCATCGAGCTGCAGGCCTGGTCGAGCGGTTCTCACAGGGAGAGCAGCTGGACCGAGAACAGCAGCGACGGTCCCGAGCGTCAGCAGAGCTGCTGCTGGTCCCCCTCTCCGCCCGGTCCCGGTAGGGGCGGTGGTCAGGGGACCGGCAGAGTCCGCTGTCGCGGTAGGAGCGAGGCCTGTCCTCACAGTGCATCACGCCGCTTGGACCAGCTGAGGCTGTTCCAGGCGACCGAGGGGACTGCTTCCTTGCCTCAGCCTGTGGCCGGTCTTGGACCGTCGCATCAACCATGGGTACCGGCAGATCGCCACGAGAGCGATTGCTGGCCAGGCGACTCCCACCAGTCTTCCGCTCCGTGCCTGGATCCCGGAAGGACCTGGGGTGGGAGCAGCAACACCACGGGCAGGAACAACAGCTGCAGGAACTGGTACTGGAACTGGAGCAACAAAAAACTCAGGAACAGGAGGCGTGGCAGGAACCAGCGGCATCCTCTGTACTGGAGGCAGGTCCAGGGAAGAGCTCTTGGGACACTGGAAGTCAGGGGCTGGAGCAAGAGTGGCAAAACCAGGTGGCGGCGGCGACAAGGAAAACCTCTTCGCCTCCGGCAGCGGCGCCTGAACAGCAGCTGTCGGGGTAACCATGGCAATGTGCTGGGTATAGACCAGGGGAGGTGGAGCAGCATAGCCAGGCGTGGACACCGTCGCAGTTGTCGTGGTGGTCGGGCCGTGAGTTACCAGTATGGCCCCTCTCACCAGATGACTCAGCAACCCCTGCACACTCGGTGTCCCTTGGAGCCCCAGCAAGTATCAGGCCCTGCCGAGATTGTCCTCCGTGGCAAGCAAGTCTGAGGAAGGAAACAGAGTCGGGTTAGTAAGAGGGGGGTCTCCCCTCGCCCAGGGGGGACAGGTCCCACCCCAAGCGAACAGACGACCCCGAATACAACTGAACATCGGGGTACCTAGCCCCATCCCCCACGCTTGACTGATTGAGAGAGGAGAAGGAGCGAGATACCAGGCCCCCCCAAAGGGGAAGGAGCCATACGAGGGAGCTGCGATGGCGGGAAAAAAGAAGAAGACGTGTCCGTAACCAAAGTAGTAACAGGAGAACCCTCCGATGACTCCTTGGCTGGCTTACGCGGATTCTTCCTCCCCCCATAGCGCTCCCACTGCTCCTTCGACCAAACAACACACACATCACATGGCTCGGTGCGAGAGCATTCTCGCCCTCAACAGCGAGTGCAAAATTCATGAGGATCAACCTCTACAGAGGACCGAAAGGCCCCATACTTACGGCCCTCTACACCAGGGCACAATCTGTGGCTGATGGGGGGGCGAGGGGGTCACTCCAGCTCTCGTGATTCCATAGCTAATTACGATAACACTGTATAGAATATACAAAAATGACAATTTGTCGAAAATTGCATTTTTCCTAACTATACAAACCTGAGGTCCTTTAACAATAGGAAGTAGCTAGCGGCAGCTGGAACAGTCGTAAGCTTCGAACAAGGGGAGAACGGTAGTTAACTGCTTGTCCGATTGTCACGCGGCGTGAGGTAAACAAATCACTTTTGCTTTTGGCCCATGCAAAATACGCAGTGAGGGGTGGCATGAGGAGGGACTATATGTAAAGGACCTCAGGTTTGTATAGTTAGGAAAAATGCAATTTTCGACAAATTGTCATTTGTTCCGATACGTAATACAAACCATCAGTCCTTTAACAATAGGAAGACTCACTTCTTGGTGGGAGGAATCTGAGTCTTTGAATGAACAGACTGGTGTTCGTCCATCCCTGGAGTGCCTCTCTGGTCGTAAGAGCGAGGGAGGGATCCAAGCCTCTGTCCGATTGATGTGCACCGCAGGATCAATGGTCAGACCTCTGGGCCGAGTACTAAGAGAGAGGCAAGTGTATCTCTTCGTACCAGCATTGTAAGAACTTGTTCCTGTACAGGAGCAAATATAAAGTCATGGGTTTGTCTCATGTAGGCATCCACTTCCTCCCCCTTGTAGGAGGAAGTGGTGGATATACGCTCCTATCCCTAGTGAAAGGGATAGGATGGAGCTCGGTCGAGTAGCTTACCTGCATCGGACTCCTTTCCAGCATGGTGACGACCGTATCCCTCTGCCCACAGGTAGAGGTAGAGAAAGATGGTGAAGAGAAGCCAGTCACACTCTCATTCGCACATTTATTCTCCCAGTCATATCAGGAATCGATGCTGTTCTGCCTGCTCGGGTGCTGGGTAAGCTTACACAACGTGTTGAGCAGCCAACACAGGTCCCAAGGAAAAAATATCCAAGGACTTGTGGGCAATATCCCGAAGGTAGAAGGATGTGAAGGTGGTCTGGTTGGCCCAGACACCTGCCTTCAGGACCTGCGCCACGGAGAAGTTCTTACGGAACGCTAAGGAGGGTCCAATACCTCTGACTTCGTGGGCTCTCGGTCGGAGCGTACGGATGTCGTCGCTACCATCAGCCTCGTACGCTCTCCTGATCACCTCACGTAGCCAGAAAGAAAGCGTGTTCTTGGATACTTCTTTCTTGGTAACCCCAGTGCTAACGAAGAGGCGTCGACACTCAGGCCTGAGGTGTCGAGTTCTCTTCAGATAGCGCCGTAGCGCCCTCACAGGACAAAGCAGCATCTCATCCGCATCATTATCATGAAAGACTCGAACCTGTCGTCAGGGATCGACGGATTCCGAGTCTTAGCTACGAAGTTCGGGACGAAATCGAGCGTCACAGATCCCCAGCCTGTGGTGTGTTTAACATCGAAAGACAGACCATGTAGTTCCCCTACTCTCTTCGCCGATGCCAGGGCCAGCAAGAAGAGGGTCTTGAGGGTCAGATCCCTGTCTGACGACTCTCGGAGTGGCTCGAAGGGTCTTCGAGTCAAACTCCTAAGGACGAGAGTCACATCCCACTCAGGGGGCCTGAGTTCCCTGGGTGGGCAAGACCTTTCGAAGCTCCTCATGAGCAAGGAAATCTCGAACGAATTCGAGATATCCAGTCCCCTCAGTTGATAGGACCAGGGCCCAGGGCGGCTGTATCCTTTAACTGTGGGTACTGAGAGGAGCTTCTCTCGGCGAAGAAACACGAGGAAATCCGCTACCTGCTGAAGAGTGGCTCTGAGAGGAGACAGACCCTGTCTACGACACCAACCACAGAAGACGGCCCACTTCCCCTGGTACACAGCTGCAGAGGACTGTCGGACGTGTCCAGCCATCTCTGTTGCTGCACTACGAGAAAAGCCTCTCGTTCGCAAGAGATGGTGGATAACAGCCAGCCGTGAAGTTGAAGGGACTGGACTGCTTGGTGGTACCGTTCTATGTGTGGCTGGGCTAGAAGGTTGTGCCAATGGGGTAGCTCTCTCGGTGCTTCCGCAAGAAGAGCCAGCAGGTCCGGATACCAAACGGCCTGAGGTCGTTTGGGAGCCACCAGGATCATCCTGAGATTCGGGGTGGTCAGCGCTCAGCTGATCACTTTCCGAATCAGACAGAAGGGAGGAAAGGCGTAGGCGAAGAGGTTGTCCCAGGGGTGTTGGAGACCGTCCTCTGCAGCTGCCCATGGGTCCGGCATGGCTGAAAAGAAAACCTGCAGTTTTCTGTTGTGCCGGGTAGCGAACAGGTCTACGACCGGTCACCCCCACAGGTTGAAGAGCCTTTCCACCACGTCTGGGTGTAGAGACCATTCGGTTCCTATCACCTGATCCCGACGGCTGAGCTTGTCCGCTACTACATTCCTCTTGCCTGGAATGTAGCGTGCTGACAGCTCTATTGAGTGAGCCGTGGCCCACTCGTGCACCTGCACGGTCAACTGGTGTAGCGGAAGAGACACTAGGCCCCCCTGCTTGTTGACATATGCCACTACTGTGGTGTTGTCGCACATCAACACCACTGAGTGTCCCACCAAGCGGTCCTGGAATTCTTGTAGAGCGTAGAACGCTGCCTTGAGTTCCAAGACATTGATGTGAAGGTGCTTGTCGTGATGGTCCCACACACCTGCAGTCAGCAACTCCTCCAGGTGTGCGCCCCATCCCTCGGTCGATGCGTCTGAGAACAGCAGCATCTCCGGGTGGGGAGTGAGGATGGGCACTCTTCTTAAGAGGTTCTTGTCGTCGAGCCACCAGGCTAGGTCCTGCCTCACCTTCTCCATGAGAGCCACGGGGAAGTAAGGTGGATCCTTTGCCTGAGACCAACTCTCCCTTAGTCTCCACTGGAGAGACTGCAGGTGAAGACGCCCGTGAGGGACTAACTTCTCGAGTGACGACAGATGGCCGATCACGACTTGCCATTGCTGTGCTGCCTGTTCCTGCCGAGACAGGAACCGGCCGGCTGCCTCCCTGAATTTGCTGATCCTCAAGTCTGCGGGAAAGACTTGCCCTGCTACCGTGTCGATCAGCATACCTAGGTACTTCATCTTCTGCTTGGGTTCGAGATCGGACTTCTCGTAGTTTATCACAATCCCCAGATTGTGACAAAACTTGAGGAGCCGATCCCTGTCCTGTAGCAACTGCGAGCGGGAGCTCGCCAGGACCAGCCAATCGTCGAGATACCTCAGAAGACGTATCCCGTGCGAATGGGCCCAAGCTGACACCAGAGTGAACACTCGCGTGAACACATGTGGGGCGATTGACAGACCGAAACAAAGTGCCCTGAATTGGTACACCGTCCCGTCGAAGATGAAGCGGAGGTACTTTCTGGAGGACTGATGGATGGGTATTTGAAAATATGCGTCCTTCAAGTCCACCAAAAGCATGAAATCGTTCCCCCTGATCGAGTCGAGCACGGACCGTGCCGACTCAATCATGAACCGAGTCGTGCGAACGAAACGGTTCAGGGGAGAGAGGTCTATTACCGGACGCCAGCCCCCCGATGCCTTCTCCACTAGGAAGAGGCGGCTGTAAAAGCCCGGCCACTGATCCTCTACGATTTCTACAGCTCGTTTCGCCAGCATGGTCTTGATCTCCTGTCGAAGAGCGTTGTCCTTTGATGATCCCCGGACATAGGTTTGTAGATGGACCGGTTTGGAGATGAGGGGGGGGCCGAGACTCGAAGGGTAGTAGATATCCCTCCCGAAGGACGTCTGATATCCAGTTCTCGGCGCCAGTAGTGCGCCAAGTTTGGCCCAATTGGCTCGCTAGGCACCCCCCCACTTCCGGCAGCAGGTGAGGGGGAACGCCGTCCCTAGCGTTTCCCACCTCGCTTCGACTTCTTCCCACCACCTCCTCGGGGAAAGGATGTCTGGGAGGAGGGCTGGTTATGGCCTCCTCTCGCAGAAGTCGAAACAACAGGAGTCTTCCCACGGGGCTTAGGTGGAGCAACATTCTTAGCAGCCGTGGAAGCGCCAGCTAAACTCTTAGGCTTAGCCGCAGTTACTAGAGATTGCCCAGAAACCTTCGAGACTGCCTGGTGAACCAAGCGGTCACTGTCATCAGTGCGCCGCCTTTCCACCGCAGCGTCCACCATCTCTCCGGGAAAGAGAGCGGTGGAACTCCTAATGGGTCCGTTACGAAGACCGAGTGCTGCCTCACGCCCAGCCCCCTTGGTCACTCGGGTAAGGACTGCGTCCCTACGACGAAGAACCAAGTTGGCCCACAGGTTAGCAGTCTGATGGGCGAGGTAAGAGATAGCTCTTCCTCCAGACTGGCACAGTCTCCTGAAAGACGCGTCATCTTCGAGAGCAGAGCTCCCAGAGCCGGCCGCGACTTTGGATATTGTGAGGGACCACAAATCCAGCCAAGAGACTGCCTGGAATGCTGCCATAGCGGTAGATTCCAGGGCGAGTGCCTCCTGCTGCGAGAACCAGAGGTTCTCTGACAGGAGCTGCTGCAGGGACACACCTGGAGTCAGCCTCGCTAACTCCGGGTTAACCTGTTTCGGCGGTATCGGATCTTCCGATGGCACATAGAAACGCCTCTGACGCTGTAGGGGTGGAAGCAGCTTGGAAGACCAACCGGACTTCAGCGAGTCCTCTCGCCCTGAGACGAGATTCTCCACCTGGTCCAGGACCGAGTCTGCAAGCTCTGATCGCGGCAATCCCACCATCATTTTGGGTTCCCTCTTCGGGCCCCAAAATGACTCGAGCCGGGACGTGGGCTCGGACGGTGGTAGCGGCGATCCTTCCGCAAGGCCATTATGCTGACGAATCAGCTTAATGACTTCTGCAAAGTTCCTCTGTATCTCGAGAGTAACTGCATCTTGAGGAGTAGGACCGTCCAGTCCCTCCAGCAAGAACAGATCCCGAGACACTCCTCCTTCAGAGGGAGGAACAGCGACAGACCCCTCACGGTCGCCTCCAGCTACTTGCGCGTACGTCCTGGCTGGTCCTAGAACCGTGCCTGGTGCGTACGGCGTTGTAGCGGGATCGCGAGAGGCGCACCCCTCGCGATCACTCCTAGGTACCTCGCTCCTCCCGGTGTAGCCCGAGGAGGTTGAAGGTACTGGAGAGGCAGACCTGACGCTCCCCCCTCGCCGATGGGAGCGGCGGTCAGGTGACCTGCTAGGCTCGCTGTCGCGGTGAGACCGGTGAGCGTCCTCTCGGCGTGTCGAGCCGCTGGTACCGGCCGAGGCTGGTACCGACGGCCGCGGGGACCCCTTCCTCGCCTCAACCCGTGGCCGGTCGGAGACCGTCACGTCTACCCGAGCAGCCGGCTGGTCGCTGCGAGAGCATCCGCTGGCCTGGCGAGAGTCATCTGCACGACTCTCGCCAGTCTTCTGCTCCGCGCCTCGGTCTGGACGGCGAGCGAGCTCGGGCGTCGAGACTTTGGCTGGACGGTCTCCCGCGGGAGACCGTCCACTCGGTACTTCTCGCAAACGAGAAGCCGAGGCGGATCCTGGTTTAACGGCAGAACCGCTAGTACCAGGCGAGGAAGTGCCAGCCGAAGCTGGTACTCCTCTGGTCCCCGTCTTCTTTGCAGAAGGAGAGATGGGCCCTGTTCCCGAGGGCACCGGAGGACCAGCAGAAGAGCTCCCCGAATCGCCTGTGCGACACGGGCCCTCAGAAGGTCCCGAAGGAGCCTTCTTAGGGGGGGAGGAGGCAACCTTCTTCTTCTTCGGCTTGGAAGCCTTGGAAGTCGAAGGGGAAGAGGAGGCAGCAGACGACGAAGAAGACGATGAAGACGACGACGACACCTTCCTCCTCTTCTTCGTCAGGCTTCGCAGGACAGACATCAGGTCTTCCATCCAGGATGGAGCCGGGGCAGTTGCCGAAGCAACAGGGCCCGACTGCACCTGTCCGGAAAGACCTGAGCCTGGAGCAGCACCACCAACAACCGGAACGACAGGAACAGGTACAGGAACAGCAGGAACAACAGGAGCGACAGCGTCTGGAACAGCGGGAGCGGAAGGCACAGCAACAGGTACGGCAGGTACGGCAGCAGCAACAGGGGAGCCAAGCATCTTGTCGGCAGCTACCTGCATTCTCGGTACTGGCGGCAAGTCTAAGGGAGAGCTTTTAGGGCAGCGGAAGTCCGGTGTCGGCAGCACAAAGAACCCAGGTGGCGGTGGCACGGTTCTCCTTGACACGGCAGCGAGAGGTCTCTGAATCGCAGCTGTCGGTGTCACCGTCGTCACATGAGGCGTATAGACCAAATGCGGCAGCATGCCATAGGCCGGAGTCGTGATCGTAGTAGTGGTACTGGTCACCACACCATGTGTGACCACTGCCGACCCCGCCAACCGCTGGATTAGCCCCTGGATGCTCGGCACTCCCTGCAATCCCAGCGACTCCCACACCTGTCCCAGGTCGTCCTTCACTGGCGGCACACCTGCGGAAGCAACAGTCGGGTGAATTAGAGGGGTTCCCTCGCGCTTGGGGGGAGACGAACCCCACCCAGAGCGGACGGAAGACCCCGAGTACAACTGTACGTCCGGGTAGCGAGCGCCCTCCTCCACACTCGACGGATCAAGTGAGGAGAAGGACTCCGCTATCCCCCCGCAGGGGAAGGCGCGAAACGTGGGGGCTGACCGGGGGGCAAGAAGGAAGACGAGGTATCCGTTACCAAAGGAGTCGCTGAAGAGCTTTCCGACGACTCCTATGTAGGCCTACGTCTCTTCCTGCCCTTGTACAGAACCCACTGCACCTCGGACCAATCAACACACATTACACATGGTTCGGCTCGGGAGCATTCTCGCCCCCGACACCTTGTACATAATTCATGTGGATCCACATCCACAAAGGAGCGAAATCCGCCGCATTTACGCCCCTCCAGCCCGGGACACACACTACGGGCGACCGGGGGGCGCGGCGAAAGCTCCATCTCTTGATCCATTGTTTATTAATCAATGTGATAAACAAAAATGAAAGTATTGTACTTACAATCTCATTCAACACACAAACAAACCAGAAAGAGGGCTGAATTGAAAACCAAAGCATACGACGATTGGCGGGCAGAGCGATGACGAACACGTCAAGTCACACCACGGCCGAAAGCAAAAGTGATTTGTTTACCGCGCGACGATCGGACAAGCAGTTAACTACCGTTCTCCCCTTGTTCGAAGCTTACGACCGTTCCAGCTGCCGCTAGCTACTTCCTATTGTTAAAGGACCGATGGTTTGTATTACGTATCGGAACAACAGACATGTACTTACGTATAGCCTTGCACATACACACACAGTAAGAGAGAAAGAATAAAGCCTTCATGCAGTGAAGAAAACAAAGCATACGACGAGAAGTGGGCAGAGAGGCGAGCAACACGTCTAACCACCAGCACGGCCGAAAGCAAAGTGACTCTTCTCCTCGCAGTTGAGCTGACCGCCAACTGCCGGACAAGTAGTTAACTACCGAACCCCCTTGTTCGAAGCTTACGACCAGTTCAGCTGCCGCTAAATACCTTCCTATTGGTAAAGGACCGAGGGTTTGTATAATTATCGGAACAAAAGTGAGTTTGTATATTAATTGAAAAATAAGGACAAACCTTTGTTTAGTATTAATATCAAACACCGTATATGCATAATTATTTAAAACACAAAAAATAAACCAAAAGGATCCCACAATGAAAAAAGATCAACAACCAGTCAGCCGGAGCTCATAAACACACGTCTTCATCGGAAGACGGCCAAAAGCAAAGTGGAGTGTTTACATCCGGGCAGGGTAGCCTACCCCACGGTAGTTACTGCCTAACCACCTTCTTCAAGATTCAACGACTGTATTCCAGCTACGCCGTAAGTACATTCCTTATGTTAAAGGACCGAGGGTTTGTATTACGTGTCGGAACAAGTAACATTTAAAACTTTTAAAGTAAAAACAATAAATACCAAACAGCACATTGTAACATCAAAACATGACGTCCATTTACTTTCAAAGCTGTGTACCTATTAAGTTTCTAGTTCAAACAATGCAAAAATTAATGTATAAAAAGCTCCTAAAGGCTTCAACTTGCCATACACTTCCACAGACAAGAATAACCATGTGAAAAAGACAAAAATATGATAAAGACACATTTCTTGGCATACTCCTAAAAAAACAAGAAAGTATGTTACAGACCATTCAAGAAACATTTAATCTGAGATCAACGAGAACTGTACAACTTAAAAGATTTCACTTTCTAATTAAATGCCCCAAATACAAATGATACGTTGTAAAGACAAGAAGTCTTAAGTGTCAAAATGTGCATGGTCAAATTTCAATTATTCAAAGGGACACAACTACATTTTTTTTTTCAAATAAAATAAAGACCTGCTTGTACTGTCTTTCCTATTGCACAATATGTGCGTGGTCACTCAAAATGATGTGAAATTAAATGCAAACATTCAGCGTGACTTTAATTTAGTCCCAAACACCAATAGTAATTGTTCTAACAACACCAATACACTGGAACTGTTTAACCTACAGTAAAAGGTACCCCTCTCCCCATAAGGGGAAGTGTGTATCTGCCTTCAATATTTTAAAAATACAGAAAAAAATAATGAAATAAAGGCTTAAAAATATGCTACAGGTAATTTCTCAAGACAATTCAAGATACAGATCTGACACTTCATATTTGAATCATCTCTCACCTTCCATTCGTGCACACAGCTTACCGTTGGGGCAATTCTTATCATTAGCTGCACTGACTTTGTCCCTGTAAGGAGTCACAGAGGTCTTGCCTCTCACAGAGAGCTCTGTCACTTGCTGGAAGGGCTTGACCACGTGCTGGGCCACGAATTTGAGCAGATTCAAATACTTCATCTCTTCTTGTAAAAATGTAATTACCTGCGTGTTATAAAAAAAAAAAAGGTGCTATAAAGTAACTGATTTTCAGTAAGCCTGTATAAAATCCACCACAATGACTCCTTTCCTTTCAAACCAAACTGGTCACGTGGTGCTATATTTTAGACCTAGTGATAAGACTCGAATAACCCTGAAGCATATTCTAGATTTTTTTGGACTGTCAAAATTCTACCCTAATCAAAAGCATTCAACTCTTAAACTAATAGCAAAATTATCCATTTAGAGGAATATGACATACAATGAACTACTGACTAAGCAATGTCAAAGGGACTACTGTCCTTGGTGAACCATGAGTACTACACCACACCTCCCTTCTTGCAAGCTCAGCAGAGATCCTTAGCAACATAAACCTATCATATTCATATCACTGCATCAATGGAAAATTTAGTTAATACAAATCTCCCACCTTTGTTACAATTCCAAGTCTGCCATTCCTACCAAAAGCACTCGCCAAGCTAATGCAATTAACTATTTCTTTTTTCTTGCAAAATGCATGAACTTCACACCACTTACTGTATCATCTTTGGTGCTACCATGATTCCCAAATAAACTATTATGTACAGTTGCAAACCTAATGGTTAAATACTCAACAATCAGCAATCATTCTTTACATGAAACTCACATCCTTGGAGTGGCAGAAAATGCATTGTACAATGGTGTTACCAATAATGCATGATTCAACAATTAGAGTACTTTACATACATGACCTATTTGCATATGTACTGTATAGTATCATATAAACTAGTACGTACGTACAATGCATGGTTACAATACGTGCTACGGATTTATGACAGAGTATACTACACTATACATGTTGATGTAATGCAGTGGAGTATGGAATAAAATGCAGCGTATGTTTGCAGGATAATGTGCACGATTATGATTAAGTCCACATACTTTAATGTTTTGCAAATGTACAATGCACATTAGCAAAAAAAAAAAAAACAAAAAAAAAAAAACAAGATGCAGTGCACCTCGTACAGCAAATGCATACCTGAGGGTGCATCTCGTCAGATGTACAAACAACACTGTCACACTGGCACAGAACGGATCTGCAACGCATTGCCGCATCCCCAACAGGGATTTGCTCCACAGTGGTCGTTTCTTCCTCTCTAAAAATACACACAGATTATAAGTTATGACAAATACTCCACCCCCAAAAATTTATCACCAATTCATCTTATACAGCAAAAAGGCATCAAATAATGTATCATTAAATGCATGAAGAGGACACAAAAACTAACCATTCCAAGCCTCTACCATGAAGAGATAATTACCTCAACTTCCCTATGTAGTAAACGAGCCCATCGACCGATATAATGATCAAAAAGTTATCGCCCGATGCAAGATCCCTTACTAAGGCTCCTTCTGGTAATTCCAGCCGTTGGGGAGTGCCGACAGTGGGCTCAACCTTAGTTGTAGTAGAGGACTTGTTTGGAGATTGGTTATTTGCTACATCATTGGTCTGCGTTCCTCCCGAATGACTTGAAAAGTTTTCTCCCCAAACAAATACCTGAGAGAGTACCAAACAACTTTAAAATTTCAGAAAGGAATAGGATGTAGATTTAAGATGTAACATAAAGGACCACTTAGTGGATTGTTTCTTAGCGCAAACCATATCTCAATAAAATTATGAGAAATTGAAAATATCCTCTAAAAATCACAATTTTTGAAAGTAAATTGTATTTTCCTAACTATACAAACCTGAGGTCCTTTACATAAGGAATTACTATCAGCGCCAACTGGACCAGTCGTAAGATTTACTAACAAGGTAGTTCGGCAGTACTAACTACTTGTACGACGGTCAGGAGTCCATTCCGACTGGAGGTAAACATATCACTTTGCTTTAGGCCCAGGCACAGAGTGAGGGGTGGCATGAGGTGGGATTATATGTAAAGGACCTCAGGTTTGTATAGTTAGGAAAAATACAATTTACTTTCAACAATTTTTATTTGCTCCGACACGTTATACAAACCCTCGGTCCTTTACATAAGGAAGACTCACTTATTAGTGGGAGGAATCTGAGTCTTGTGAACAGACTAGTGTTCGCCCAACCTGGGTTCCCTCCCTCGTTGTAAGAGCAAAGGGGGGAACCTAGCCTCTGCCCAAGATCAGTGTGCACTGCAAGATCAGTGGTCAGACTTCTGGACCAATTCATAAGAGGGAGGCAAGCGGACCTCTTATGATTAGCAAGCAAGAACTAAAGTCCTAAGTAAGAAGCCCAATATCAAAATTTTTGAAAGTAAATTGTATTTTTCCTAACTATACAAACCTAAGGTCCTTTACATAAGGATTTACTTTCGGTGTAGCTGGAATTGTGGCCGTTAAATTCTTGAAAAATGTGGTTAGGCAGTAACTACCATGTGGCAGGAGGGTAGGCCAGTCTGCCCGGATGTAAACACTCCACTTTTCCTTCCGGCCCAGGTTCAGATTGAGGGGTGGCATGAGGTGGGCATATATGTAAAGGACCTCAGGTTTGTATAGTTAGGAAAAATACAATTTACTTTCACAAATTGTGATTTGTTCCTACACGATACACAAACCCTCGGTCCTTTACATAAGGAAGACTTACTGATTGGTGGGAGGAATATGAGTGAGCCTCTAGAACTGACTGGAGTTCTGCACACCTAGGCTACTCCTCCTGGTCGTAAGAGCGAGGAGGAGTGCCCTGCTGCCTCTGACAACTTGGTCTGAGTATAGGAGCTGCATGATCAAGAGTCGGACTTCTGGGTCTTTTCGAAATGAGTGAGGAATCGTAACTCATCCGAAATTGGGCTATGAAGAATATTAGAGTCGGAGGCATTAATGCAAAGTTCTGGGAAGGATTTGCATTATTGCCAGTCTCCTTCCTCCCCTTGCTAGAGGAAGGAGCAGGATTGCTTCTATGATTCTGATAAAAAACATAGAAAGGATTCTCTATGTGTAAACTTACCGCATCAAATGCCCGACCAGCCAGTGTAAATTCGAGTCCTATCCTCAACCCGAAGGAAGAGGAGTGGAAGGACGAGGTGGGCATGGTCTAGGTATAATATACCTAGGCCGTAGAGGTGGGGAAGGTGGAGAGGCCAGTCACTCTTGCATCCCTCTTACCTCTAAAACTGCACACCATAGGCGAGATGCAACTTGTCCTCTTGAAGGAGCCGGGTAAGCAAACACAACCTGTAAGCATCCACCACCAATCCAAGGAAATGAGGTTCCAAGGACCTGTGGGCAGGTCCGAAGGAAAAGAAAAATATGGTCGCAATGAGACCTTATCTATCTTCCTGTCCGACATATTCTTCAGAGTGATGAAATGTACCCATCCACTGGGCTATCCAACTGCAGCGAAGTCTCTCACGGTCTCGTAATATCCGCAGTTGATAAAGACACCAACCTCCCATGGTGGGTGTTGATCCTTATGGGTACAGGAACACGCCAATAGGACAAAGTAATGACTGATCTAGACCAACCAATACAAAGACCACAGCGTAGCTCATGACAGTCTTGGACTCTTCAACAGCTGCCGCCTGACTGAGCTCAGTGTGAGCCATCATTCATCCGAGACGTAGTCACATGACACTCGCCTTTTGAAGCGTTATGCCGAGAACAACCATACAAATTGTCTAACTTGTTCGCCACCAATGTTGAAAGACGAGATAATGATTCTTTCAAGGCACGCACCCATCAGACGATAGTCAATTTCCTTCTAGAGACCAAGGTCCCTGATGGCAAGACAAGTTCTCATAGTAGTTGAATCTCAACTAAGGAGGAACAATACTATACGCTGGTGAAAGACTAAGGTGAATGCAGACCTACATCTTCACAGTTGAATCAAGAGAAATAAACTCTCAAGATTTTGAACATAGAAAAAGTCCGTCGATGACACCAACCAGTGAAGACAGCTTTAATCCCTGTTGTTTACAGAGAAGTGAAAAAGCTTAACCGCTATTTCATTGCTGTTCGGTGAGAAAGTCAGAGTTTGCAATGAAAGTGGAATGTCTTTCAGCAATGAAAACACAGGGATTGTACTGCCTGAAGAACCGCTTCTGGTGGGCTGGATCAGGGAGGACATTTCTATTTACCTTGGAAGCAGAGCTGGCAGGGCAGAGAACAGGCGAAGTCTTCCGTTACTCATTTACAATTCGGGGTGAACAAAGAATAACTGCACACCTTACGAATTACAAAATGTATATTAGAAGACAAGACAAACTCAGATTGTCTGAAGAATATCATTCTGCGTCATCACAGCTGCAGGTGCAATGACGTGGAAGACTAGGCTACAGACTTCTGTTACCATGAGGTAAACAGAAAGATGATAACGAGTCCAGTGAGATATCTGTCTGAAAATTCTCGCAACGGCAAAAGGCAATACAAGAGAGATGGTCATACACATATGCGAGAATTCCAGCCAACCAGACACCTAAGTCTGTAATTGCTGGGCAGAGATTCGAATCAGTTGTCAACCTCAACAGAGAGACAACTGCAACCCACATATCTCGGAGAGCAAGTCGTACTGGCTGAGGCAAGCTGGCAGCGCCGTACACCGCTAACTCTCACTACACTCATCATCATCCTAAGTTGCCAGGTATTCCATTCCATAAAGGAATGCGTTTGGCTAGAACCATTGAGCGCAAAAAGATACGCTAGAGCATTTGCATTTTAACCGAAATAGGAGGGAAGAAAACCCTCCTATTCGGTGAACGCAAATGCTGTGGTGCTGTTATAACCAATACCACTAGTATCTCAAAATCGAAACCGGTAACTCTTGGGAGGCCTGCAAGGCAGTCCCGAGTTGTAGGTCAATTAAGAGAAGATACTATTCGTCTCGGTCACATACCCGTAGAGTTAATTACAGTTATGTCCCTACTACTCGGACAATTGAACTGATAACAGAAGCATGTCGCGAGAGAAATATACATAATATATTTTCTGGGCTCAGCTCGTGTCGGCCTATGAAAGTATCCTTAATATCATTCTTTCTAGGTAAAATTAGCCTAAAATTACCAGAGAAAAACAAAATTAAGAAAATGTCAGTAAAACTGACTCGCTCACTCTTAAAAAGAAGTGTCGGTATGATATAGGGGCGAGTGTGGAACACTACCACGAGACAAACACCAATTAGAACTTCCCTATCAAAATCCCCCCAAGAGAGAGCTGATACCAACGGGCGATGCAGCCTCTACTACTACTACTAGAGGACGCCACGGACAGCAGCGCCCCTAGCGGTCATCCTTAAATTTTAGCACCAGCGACAAGTCGCCATTTTCTTGTGCTCGTGTTTTTTCTTGGGATTATCCGATTTGGAACCATGGAACGCTCTGCTATCGCCACGGCTAAGTTAAGTAACTCATAAGTAACATTTTACTGTAATTTTATCTTCCGGGTACCAGTATTTTCCTTTTTATAGGTCAAATACGGTTCCTCGGTTGTCTCGTGGCGGCCATGCCGCCTCGTAAGAATTCCCGGTCCTCCATACTGGGACTTCTTATGCTTATGGGCTTACTTTTTCACATTCATTGTTACATCGAGTTTAGCTAGTTCAGCCCTCCTACCATTCTCTTAGCTTGGTATTTAGGGCTACTATTTTTGTTTTCGGCCCAGCATCCCGGCTCTTGCTCTACATCGGCTATCGCTGGCTCCGAGTAGGCTTCTGTTTTTCGGAACAGTCTGCCTCCTCCTGGGCTTCTTTCTCTTTTACTAACAGTGTCTCTTCCCCCTTTTTTCGATATATGATTTTATTTAGGGTGTTAGGCTAGCCTAGGTGCTTGTTCCACATGTTGGTACAGCTTGGTTCACGTGGCCCTACCACGGTTGTGTTGCTCGCGGCCTAGGCCACTTGCGGTCACGTGTACTATAGCACCTTACCCTGCCCCTTCCCTCCCTCTCTGATGTAGGGAGGAGCTGGGGGACCCCTTGGTTGTCATAACAACCTCATCGCCTTCTCTCACACTCTCGGAGGTGCCGGGGGGTTCCGCCAGCAGGGGGTATAGGGCGACCACTATGAGGTACCGGGGTCTCCATACGGGTAGTTGGTGAGGTGGGGAGGAGTAGGCCATCCCTCCCCCCTTTCCTCGCTCCCGCCGTGTTTCGCCGGGACCCCCATCCCCCCTCCCCTTTACTCAGCACCTCCCCTACGATACGAAAGGAGCCTTCCGTCGCAGCCGGGCCCCTTTGGTATAGTATATTGGCTCCGCTAGCGGGCAGGGGTGGGCGCTATGGATGGTCGATTGCTTGCCTACTATATCCTTATATCTCTCCCCCGCTACCGGAAGGGAGCTTACCCTTACCTACGCACTCTTCTAGTAGACGGGTGGAGAGAAGTTGTTTTACGTTGTTATTTTGCTACTTTAAGGATATACCCTACTATAAGATATTTTACAATGAATTGTGTATTATTATTTTCATTTTATCAACCATCCCCGCCATTTTACGTAGTGGTTTCCATTACCACCACTCCTAGTTGGTTGATTCTTGTGCCTCCGCCATTAGCGGAGCCATAGCCTATCTTCCAACCTGGTTACCACACGTATTTTAGCGGGGCTCTGGTTTTATCTAACCTTATCGCTCCGGCACCAACGGAGCATATGTTAGGCTGTAAGTGTTTACTCTGTACTCATGTACGTTTTCACTTACAGGCTACCAACTGCCAGGTCCTCGCTTGTAATGCGACGCTGTATGACCCCTGCGGACATGACGAGTGCAGGTCTCACGCCCCGTGTGCCACCTCGTACAACGAGTCGATCGTTTGGCACCCCGAGGCCTGCACGATATGCTACGACCTGGTCGCTCAGCTGGTGGATGGGGTAAGTCCATTATGAGGTTACTTATGAATTTACTAACAACTTCTAGTTCGTAAGTTTGTTAACCCTGTACGCAATTGGTAGCTAATCCAGCCTTTCTTTCAGGCTAGCGGTGTGAGGGAAGTCGCCCTCGCCACCCTGAAAGCGTGGGTGGGCGGTTTTGGAAAGAACGCCGCCAAGGGCCAGCCCTACATTTTGGATAGGAAGCTGGCCATCCAGATCTTCCCTGCGGGCAAGTCGACGGGCTACGTCGACCCCTTGTCCGCCGCCCCCGTGATAGCCGCCATCCAGCAAGAACTCCAGAATTCGTTGGGGGTCGTAGCCTCCCAGGAGTCAGTCCCGGACGTCGCCGCCCTGGACCTGAATCTCGAGCCGATGGCGTAGGTAAGTGAGGATTTGTGGTTGAGGTAGGTTTGTCGGGCGCCCAAGGTCTTTCCTTGGGCGCTCCTGGGTCTTCTCCTGTCCCTTCTTCTTCCGCCTCCTTCCAAGGCTTTCCGGGATCCGAGATCCCTAGCCGCACTCCCGCTCTCTCTGTACCTCCTAAGGAGAAGGGAAAGAGAGAACCGAAGACTTTGTCTAAGACGACTTCTAGGAAGTCGTCTTCGTCTTCTTCGGCCAGGAAGTCATCGACTTCATACGCCGACGCGGTGAAGGCTAAGCCGAGCTCTTCCCAGTCGAAGAGCTCCAGAAGCAAGGCTTCAAAGGAGAAGGCTCGCGCTACCTCCGAGTCGCTGCCTTCTCCCGCTTCCGCTGCCCCCTCTCCGGCTATGCCGGCGGGGGTGGCAAGCACCAGCTCCTGCGTTCCCTCTCCTGTCTCATCAGGAATGATGGAGCAGGTAGGAGCGATGGTAGGTTCCCAAATTTCAGCTTGGGGAACACGTTTTGAGCAGATGTTCGCACAATTGTCGAGCAGTCTGTCTCAAACTGGACAGACGGTCCAGGAACTCTCTAACAGGATGAGAGAGAATGAGGATCGGGTAGCTGGGCTATCTCAGGTTCCTCCCCAGTCTCCCCTGCATCTAGCACGGGGATTCTCCAACTTCCGCCTTACGACTCCTTGCCAGCTTTCTCTATGGACAATCCATGGAGAGTAGCGGCCTATGCTCCTTTTAAGGACGGGATGATTTCGATCCCGGAGTTTGGCACTCGAAGGATTGAGGACTTCGAGTTCTATCCTCCGGGTCTGTCACAGCCTTTCATGGGATATGCTAGGCTGACGCCAACGGCTCTTACGAGAGAGGACAAGATCTCCAAGGAGTCAGTCCTCTACAGTAGAGATCACGCCCAACGGGAATGGGTTCACTGCCTTGAGGACTGGGAGTGTACTAATACTAGACTCCAGGCCTATAAGAGCCCCTTCACTATTTTCGCGACGGAAGAGGAGGTCTCTCTTCCGTTCGCCACGAAATTGGTGGAGAAGGCTCTTCAGGCAGTCCTCAAGGAATGAGCCCGTTCCACAGTTGAGGAGAGTCGGAGTCTACTTCTCCACTCTTCCCCGCCTTCGGAGAGTTATGGGAAAACCTGCCAGCTACTTTCACGCTGGGTAAACTCAAGCCGGACTGCGCTATGGACCAGTTCGGTGAGAAGTTGCCTAGGCTGCCGGATTCCCTAATCCAGGCAGAGTTCGATGCGCGAACTAGGTTTGGCAGGTCCCTTAACTCTCTTATCGTTACGGAAATGGCTGCTCTTTCATACGCTAACGAACCGCTGTTCAAGATCCTGGCGAAATCGCAGTTTCAGACGGTTCTGTTAGACGCCTTTGACTTCTTCCAAGCCAGGAGGAACTGTCGGAAGCATGTTCTTCAAGAGTGCACTATCAGGCACGAGCCTAATAGACTCTTGGCTGCGAGCATGTGGGGAGCGGATCTCTTCCCAGAGTCCGCAGTGAACGAAGTCCACCACGAAGCTGCTAGACTCAACCAGAGCCTTAGAGCTAGGTGGGGTATTTCCTCTAAGAGGAAACAGGAATCCGTTCCCACAGCTGGCAAGAAACCAAAGAAGGCTGGTAAGAGGTTCCAGCCATATAAAAAACTCCAACATCAGCAGCAGTTTGTGCAGGCAGTCCCAGTTACCCAACAGGGACAACCTACTACATCTAAGCAAACCCAGCCTTTCCTCCTGGTGCCCCAGCAATCGCAACCTTCGACTTCCTACGCTATCTCGCCTGCCTTTAACCCTGCTTATGAGGCTCAAGGCTACTCTCAACCGAGGGGTAGGGCGAGAGGTTACTTTCGTCACCGTGGCGCAGGAAGGGGCACAAGGAGTAAGCAGTTCAGAGGAGGGCGTGGTGGCCAACCCGCCCATCAGCAATGAGGCTCCCCAGGTAGGAGGGAGGCTGTTCCTCTTCCGCCACAGGTGGGGGTTCAGCAGTTGGGCACAGAGCATAAGTGTCCAAAGGATTAGGCTGGAGCTGGATCCAAGATCCTCCTCCAATCAAATCATTCATCAGATACCGTCAAGGATTGATAGATTATGCGGAAGAACTCCTTCAGAAAGGAGCTATTGCGAGAGTCAAACATCTAAAATTTCAAGGTCGCTTATTCAGCGTGCCAAAGAAAGGCTCAACAAAAAGAAGGGTAATCTTAGACTTGTCAAAGCTAAACTCTTTCATTCGCTGCGACAAGTTCAAGATGCTTACCCTCTCGCAAGTAAGGACCTTACTTCCGCGTGGAGCCGTCACATGCTCCATCGATCTTACAGACGCATACTATCATATCCCTATAGCCAGGCACTTCCGCCCATTCCTAGGATTCAGGCTAGGAAATCAGACATTCTCTTTCAAAGTGATGCCCTTCGGTCTGAATGTAGCCCCCAGGGTATTCACAAAGATAGCAGAAGTGGTTGTACAACAATTGAGAGCTCAGGGAATCATGGTAGCGGCATACCTCGACGATTTGGTTGATCGGGCACCAACAGTCGAGGAATGTCTCAAAGCTACCAAAAAGGTAGTTCACTTGCTGGAACATCTGGGGTTCCAGATAAACAAAACGAAATCCAGACTTATTCCGGAATCTCGTTTTCAGTGGCTAGGAATCCAATGGGATTTGTCCTCCCACAATCTATCAATTCCAGTGGTCAAACGGAAAGAAATAGCAAAATCTGTCAGGCAATTTCTCAAATGCAAACAAACGTCAAGAAGAAACCAGGAGAGAATCCTAGGGTCTCTTCAGTTTGCTTCAGTGACAGATATCCTTCTGAAAGCAAGGCTGAAAGATATAAATCGAATTTGGCGGTCAAAAGCAAACTCCAAATATCGAGACAAGTTGTCAGTAATTCCACAGATCCTCCGCAACCAACTACGGCCTTGGTCAAAAGTAAAGAAACTTAGCCAAGAAAGTACCCCTTCAATATCCCCTCCCAGTGTTAACCATTCACACGGATGCATCCCTGTCCGGGTGGGGGGGGATACTCTCAGTTCAAACAGGTTCAGGGGACTTGGTCAGTTCAATTTCGCCAGCTCCACACAATGTGTTGGAAGCAATGGCAGTATTTCTTACTCTGAAGAGACTGCTTCCCCGAAGAAGTCTCATCTAAGGCTAGTTTTGGACAGTGCAGTGGTAGTTCATTGCATCAACAGAGGAGGGTCCAAATCCAAACATGTGAACCATGTCATGATAGCCATCTTTGCATTAGCAAGCAAACACAAATGGCATCTGTCTGCCACTCACCTGGCAGGAGTAAGAAATGTGATAGCAGACGCCCTGTCCCGGTCAGTTCCTCTGGAATCAGAGTGGTCTCTGGACGTCGGGTCATTCCAGTGGGTAAGCCGGAGAGTCCCAGGTCTCCAAGTGGATCTCTTCGCCTCACAAGCGAACCACAAGCTCCCTTGCTATGTGGCCCCCAACCTGGACCCTCTGGCTTATTCCACGGACGCCCCTGTCGTTGGATTGGAATCAGTGGAGGAGAATTTATGTTTTCCTCCAGTGAATCTTCTCTTGAAAGTCCTAGACAAACTAAGGTCTTCAAAGGGATAGTAGCTCTGATTGCACCGGACTGGCCCAAGAGCAACTGGTATCCTCTTCTTTTGGAATTGGGTCTCCGACCTCAACGGATCCCCAATCCCAAACTATCACAATCAGTACAAATGAGGACTGTGTTCGCTTCCTCAGGAACTCTCCAGACCCTAACTTTATGGACTTCATGAAGTTTGCGGCTAATAAAGATGCTGACATTGATCCACAGAATATTCTCTTTCTAGAATCAGATAAGAGAGAGTCAACCATTAGACAATATGACTCAGCTGTTAAAAAATTAGCATCTTTCTTGAGAGAATCGAACACTACAACCATGACAGTTAATTTGGCTATATCCTTTTTCAGATCCTTATTTGAAAAAGGTTTAGCAGCTAGCACGATTACCACTCATAAGTCGGCTTTGAAAGAAAATCTTTCAAGTAGGTTTTCAGATAGATTTGACTGAATCTTATTTCACATCTATCCCTAAAGCCTGTGCTAGACTTAGACCTTCTCAGAGGCCTACTACAGTTTCATGGTTCTTAAATGATGTCCTCAAACTAGCTTCAGATACTGACAACTCAACTTGTACATTTATAATGCTCCTGAGGAAGACACTATTCTTATTAAGCCTAGCCTCAGGAGCTAGAATTTCAGAACTGTCGGCTCTATCCAGGGATGCGGGTCATGTGGAATTCCTCCCATCAGGAGAAGTTCTACTTGCTCCGGATCGTAGCTTTTTAGCCAAAAATGAAGATCCTCTTGCAAGGTGGGCTCCTTGGAAGGTTATCCCACTTCCACAGGATCCTTCTCTCTGCCCAGTATCTACTCTTAGAGCCTTTCTATCTCGCACTTCTTCTAGATCCTCGGGATGCTCTCTTCATGAGAGAAAAAGGTGGTACTTTGTCAGTTAAAGGCATTAGACAGCAAATCCTTTACTTCATTAAACAAGCCAACAAAACCCCTGAGTCATTCCAAAAGCACATGATATCAGGGGAGTAGCCACCTCAATTAATTATTTCCAACATATGAACTTTGAGGATCTTAGAAAGTATACTGGATGGAAATCCCCGACAGTCTTTAAACGGCATTACTTAAAGTCCTTGGAATCTTTAAAGTTTTCAGCAGTAGCAGCGGGAAACATAGTTTCCCCTGATACTGCCTTAGTAGTTGTAGTATTGATCCAGGTCTCCTTTCTAACTACTTCAACCAACAAGCCTCAAACCTTATCGTCAGGCTACTCAACATCATTAGCCTTAGCCGTTGTATCTTATAGTGGTTTGTCCCTTATTTTTTTGCTAGGGACAACCACCCTTGTACTAATATGTACTCCAGTGTTCCTACCCTTATTTTTATGCTAGGGTAGGCCACAATATGTTTGTATAAATTTTCCATTGGGTTTGTGATAAGTTTCACTCACAATGTGTTTGTATATATTTGAATTAATTGTATTAATTCTATTAATGATGGACTTGAGTGTACCTACCCTTATTTTTATGCTAGGGTAGGACACATATATGTATATAATTGTTAGTTTTTTATATATTCTAATTAAGTAAATCCAAAATTTCCTTATTTTACATGCATATTTTATTTTTATTATACCATTTAAGTACTTTTAAGTTTACTAAACATTCTGTATTGATTATTGTAATAAGTTAGTTTTAAGTGCTTATTTTGTCATGCTGTATATGATTACTTATATTATATCCATCATTTTTAATCTGTTTTTCATTATTTCCTTTTCCATCTTGTCTGTTTCTCTGGTACTCTTTCATAGGCCGACACGAGCTGAGCCCAGAAAAGGGATTTTGACAAGGGAAAAAATCTATTTATGGGTGATTGGCTCGTGTCGCCCTATGAAACCCATCCCCTTTTTTATGGTTTGTTTTCCCCCCCCTTGCAGGACAAGATGTATTTATGTTTTATTTAAGGATGTCCGCTAGGGGCGCTGCTGTCCGTGGCGTCCTCTAGTAGTAGTAGTAGAGGCTGCATCGCCCGTTGGTATCAGCTCTCTCTTTGGGGGATTTTGATAGGGAAGTTCTAATTGGTGTTTGTCTCGTGGTAGTGTTCCCACACTCGCCCCTATTTCATACCGACACTTCTTTTTTAAGAGTGAGCGAGTCAGTTTTTACTGACATTTTCTTAATTTTGTTTTTCTCTGGTAATTTTTAGGCTAATTTTACCTAGAAAAGAATGATATTAAGGATACTTTCATAGGGCGACACGAGCCAATCACCCAGAAATAGATTTTTCCCTTGTCAAAATCCCTTTTCTGGGCTCAGCTCGTGTCGGCCTATGAAAGTATCCTTAATATCATTCTTTCTTTTAGGTAAAATTAGCCTAAAATTACCAGAGAAAAACAAAATTAAGAAAATGTCAGTAAAACTGACTCGCTCACTCTTAAAAAGAAGTGTCGGTATGATAAAGGGGCGATGTGTGGAACACTACCACGAGCCAAACACCAATTAGAACTTCCTATCAGAATCCCCCCAAGAGAGAGCTGATACCAACGGGCGATGCAGCCTCTAACTACTACTACTAGAGGACGCCACGGACAGCAGCGCCCCTAGCGGACATCCTTAATTTTTAGCGCCAGCGACAAGTCGCCATTTTCTTGTGCCTCGTGCTTTATTGGATTTTATCCGTACTATCTACGATGGAACGCTCTGCAATTGCCACGGCTAAGTTAAGTAACTCATAAGTAAACATTTTACCTTAGTTTTTATCTTCCGGGTACCAGTATTTTCCTCTTAATAGGTCATATACGGTTCCCCGGTTGTCTCGTTGGCGGCCATGCCGCCTCGTAAGAATTCCCGGTCCTCCATACTGGGACTTCTTATACTTATGGGCTTACTTTATCACAATTCATTGTTTTTTACATCGAGTTTTTAGCTAGTTCAGCCCTCCTACCATTCTCTTAGCTTGGTATTTAGGGCTATTATTATTTTCCGGCCCAGCATCCCGGCTCTTGCTCTACATCGGCTATCGCTGGCTCCGAGTAGGCCTCCTGTTTCTTGGAACAGTCTAAGCCGTCCTCCTGGGGCTTCTGTTTCTCTTTTACTTAAAAGTGTCTCTTCCACCTGTTTAGATGTATATTTATTGATTTATTTAGGGTGGGGTTAGGCATAGCCTAGGTGCTTGTTCCATTGTTATTTGGCTACAGTTTGTTCACGTGGGGCCCTTACCACGGTTGTGTTGCTCGCGGCCCTAGGCCACTTTTGCGGTCAGCGGGTTCCATTAGCAACCCCCCTTATTTCCTGCTCCCCTTCCCCTATCTCTGATATAGGGAGGAGCTGGGGGGGGGGACCCTTGGTTGTTATGACAACCTCATCGCCTTCTCTCACACTTTCGAGGTGACCAGGGGTCCTCCAGCGGGGGGTATAGGGCGACCACTATGAGGTACCGGGTCTCCATGGGGTGGGTAGTTGGTGAGGCGGGGAGGAGTAGGCCATCCCTCCCCCCCTTTTCTCGCTCCCGCCGTGTTTCGCCGAGACCTTCCTACTCCCCCCCTCCCCAGTTGCTCAGCCACCTCCCTTACGATACGAAAGGAGCCTTCCGTCGCAGCCGGGGCACCTTTGGTTATAGGTTACTGGCTCCGCTAGCGGGCAGGGTGGGTACTACGAGTGGTCGGTTGCTTGCCTACTATATCCTTATATCTCTCCCCCGCTACCGGAAGGGCGCTTACCCCTTACCTACGCACTCTTCTAGTAGAGGCGGGCGGAGAGAAGTTGTTTTATTTTCGTTATTTTAAGGATATATACCCTAATTATACAATATTTTACAATGATTTGTGTGTTATTATTATTATTTTATCAACCATCCCGCCATTTTCTGTCGTGATTTCCATTACCACCACTCCTAGTTGGTTGATTCTTGTGCTTCCGCCATCGGCGGAGCCATAGCCTATATACCAACCTAGTTACCACACGTATTTTGGACGGGGCTCTGGTTTTATCTAACTTTATCGCTCCGGCACCAGCGGAGCATATGTTAGGCTGTAAGTGTTACTTGGTACTCATGTACTTTTTCACTTACAGGCTACCAACTGCCAGGTCCAGCCTGTAACGCGACGCTTTACGACCCCTGTGGACATGATGAGTGGCAGGTCTCACGCCCCTTGTGCCACGTCGTTCAACGAGACGATTGTCTGGCACCCTGAAGCCTGCGCCATATGCTACGACCTGATCGGTCAGCTGGGAGATGGGGTAAGTCCATTATAGGCTTACTTATGGTTTTACTAACAACTTCTAGTCGTAAGTTTGTTAACCCCGTTCCACAATTGGCAGCTAATCTCACCTTTCTTTCAGGCTAGCGGTGTGAGGGAAGTCGCCCTCGCCACCCTGAAAGCGTGGCGTGGGCGGCTTTGGGAAGAACGCCGCCAAGGGCCAGCCCTACATTTTGGACAGGAAGCTGGCCGTCCAGATCTTCCGCGCGGCAAGTCGACGGGTTACGTCGACCCCTTGTCCGCTGCCCCACTGATAGCCTCCATCCAGCAAGAACTCCAGCAATCGTTTGGGGTCGTAGCCTCCCAGGAGTCGGTACCCGGGACGTCGCTGCCCACTGGACCTTAACCTTGAGCCCATGGCGGTAGGTGGGGAGGATTTGTTGGTTGAGGTAGGTATGTCGGCGCCCAAGGTCTTTCCTTGGGCGCTCTTGGATTCTTCCTGTCCTCTCTTCTTCCGCTTCTTTCCAAGGCTTTGCGGGATCCGAGATCCCTATTCGCCCTCCCGCTCTCTCTGTAACCTCCTAAGGAGAAGGGAAAGAGAGAACCGAAGACCTTATCTAAGTCGACTTCTAGGAAGTCGTCTTTCGTCTTCTTCGGCTAGGAAGTCGTCGACTTCCTATGCCGATGCGGGGTGAAGGCAAAGCCGGGCTCTTCCCAATCGAAGAGCTCCAGAAGCAAGGCTTCGAAGGAGAAGGCTCGCGCTCCCACCGAGTCACTGCCTTCTCCCGCCTCCACTGCTTCCACTCCGGCTATGCCGGCAGGGGTAGCAAGCAACCAGCACCTTCGATCCCTCATACTTTCTCAGCAGGGGTGATGGAAACAGGTTTGGTGGGCGTGCTAGTAGGCTCCCAAATCTCCGCACTGGGAACGCGGGTTCGAGCAGATGTTTGCGCAATTATCAAACAGTCTGTCTCAATCTTGGACAGTCAATCCAGGATCTCTCTAATAGAATGAGAGAGAATGAGGACCGAGTAGCTGGGCTAGCTCAGGCTCCTCCCCCAGTCTCCCCAGCATCTAGCACGGGGATTCTTCAACTTCCACCTTATGACTCCTTGCCAGCTTTCTCTATGGAGAACCCATGGAGAGTAGCTGCCTACGCTCCATTCAAGGACGGAATGATTTCTATCTCAGAGTGTGGAACTCGAAGGATTGAGGACTTCGAGTTCTACCCTCGGGTCTGACGCAGCCTTCATCGGTTATGCTAGGCTGACGCCAACGGCTCTGACGAGAGAAGACAAAATCTCTAAGGAGTCAGTTCTTTATAGTAGAGATCACGCCCAGCGGGAATGGGTTCACTGCCTTGAGGACTGGGGAGTGCTATAACACTAAACTCCAGGCCTACAAGAGTCCCTTCACTATTTTTCGCGACGGGAAGAGGAGGTCTCTTCGTTCGCACGAAATTAGTGGAGAAGTCCCTTCGGCAGTCCTCAAGGATGAGCCCATTCCACAGTTGAGGGAGGCGGAGTCTACTTCTCCGCTCTTCCCCGCCTTCGGAGAATTGTGGAAAACTTGCCAGCTACATTCACGCTGGGTAAACTCAAGCCGGACTGCGCCCATGGACCAGTTCGGTGGAGAAAGAAATTACCTAGGCTGCCGGATCCCTAATCCAGGCAGAGTTCGATGCGCGAACTAGGTTGGCAGGTCCCTCAATTCCCTCATCATCACAGAATGGCAATGCTGCCCTTTCCTACGCTACGGAACCGCTGTTCAAGATTCTGGCGAAATCTCAGTTTCAGACGGTTCTAACGGACGCTTTTGACTTCTTCCAGGCTAGGAGGAACTGCCGGAAGCATGTCCTACAAGAGTGCACAATCAGGCATGAGCCTAATAGACTCTTGGCTGCAAGCATGTGGGGAGCAGATCTCTTCCCAGAGTCCGCAGTGAACGAGGTCCACCACGAAGCTGCTAGATCAACCAGAGCCTTAGAGCTAGGTGGGGTTATTTCCTCAAAGAGGAAACAGGAACATCCGTTCCCACTGCTGGCAAGAAACCAAAGAAGGCTGGTAAGAGGTTCCAGCCATATAAAAAAACTCCAGCAACAGCAGCAATTTGTGCAGGCAGTCCCAGTTACCCAACAGGGACAACCTTCCACCTCTAAGCAGAACCAACCTTCCTCCTGGTGCCCCAGCAATCTCAACCATACCATTCCTACGCTATCTCGCCGGCCTTCAACCCTGCTTATGAGGCTCAAGGCTACTCTCAACCGAGAGGTAGGGCGAGAGGATTACTTTCGTCAGCGTGGCGCAGGAAGGGGCACGAGGAGTAGACAGTTCAGAGGAGGGCGTGGTGGCCAACCCGCCCATCAGCAATGAGGTCTCCCAGGTAGGAGGGAGGCTGTTCCTCTTCCGCCACAGGTGGGGGTTCAGCAATTGGGCACAGAGCATAGTGTCCAAAGGATTAGGCTGGAGTTGGATCAAAGATCCTCCTCCAATCAAATCATTTCATCAGGTACCGTCAAAGGAATTGATAGATTACGCGGAAGAACTCCTTCAGAAAGGAGCTATTGCGAGAGTCAAACATCTAAAAATTTCAAAAGGGCGCTTATTCAGCGTGCCAAAGAAAAGGCTCTCAACAAAAAGAAGGGTAATCTAGACTTGTCAAAGCTAAACTCTTTCATTCGCTGCGACAAGTTCAAGATGCTTACCCTCTCGCAAGTAAGGACCTTACTTCCGCGTGGAGCCGTCACATGCTCCATCGATCTTACAGACGCATACTATCATATCCCTATAGCCAGGCACTTCCGCCCATTCCTAGGATTCAGGCTAGGAAATCAGACATTCTCATTCAAGTGATGCCCTTCGGTCTGAATGTAGCCCCAGGGTATTCACAAAGATAGGCGAAGTGGTTGTACAACAATTGAGAGCTCAGGGAATCATGGTAGCGGCATACCTCGACGATTGGTTGATCTGGGCACCAACAGTCGAGGAATGTCTCGAAGCTACCAAAAAGGTAGTTCACTTTCTGGAACATCTGGGGTTCCAGATAAACAAAACGAAATCCAGACTTACTCCGGAATCTCGTTTTCAGTGGCTAGGAATCCAATGGATTTGTCTTCCCACAATCTATCAATTCCAGTGGCAACGGAAGGAAATAGCAAAATCTGTCAGGCAATTCCTCAAATGCAAAAAACAAACGTCAAGAAGAAACCAGGAGAGAATCCTAGGGTCTCTTCAGTTTTGCTTCGGTAACAGATATCCTTCTGAAAGCAAGGCTGAAAGATATAAATCGAATTTGGCGGTCAAAAGCAAAACTCCAAATATCGAGACAAGTTGTCAGTAATTCCACAGATCCTTCGCAACCAACTACGGCCTTGGTCAAAAGTAAAGAACTTAGCCAAGAAAGTACCCCTTCAATATCCCATGCCAGTGTAACCATTAACACGGATGCATCCCTGTCCGGGTGGGGGGGATTACTCTCAGTTCAAACAGGTTCAGGGGACTTGGTCAGTTCAATTTCGCCAGCTCCACATAAAACGTGTTGGAAGCAATGGCAGTATTTCTTACTCTGAAGAGACTGCTTCCCCGAAGAAGTCTCATCTAAGGCTAGTTTGGACAGTGCAGTGGTAGTTCATTGCATCAACAGAGGAGGGGTCCAAATCCAAACATGTGAACCATGTCATGATAGCCATCTTTGCATTAGCAAACAAACACAAATGGCATCTGTCTGCCACTCACCTGGCAGGAGTAAGAAATGTGATAGCAGACGCTCTGTCCGGTCAGTTCCTCTGGAATCAGAGTGGTCTCTGGACGTCGGGTCATTCCAGTGGGTAAGCCGGAGAGTCCCAGGTCTCCAAGTGGATCTCTTCGCCTCACAAGCGAACCACAAGCTCCCTTGCTATGTGGCCCCCAACCTGGACCTCTGGCTTATGCCACGGACGCCCTGTCGTTAGATGGAATCAGTGGAGGAGAATTTATGTTTTTCCTCCAGTGAATCTTCTCTTGAAAGTCCTAGACAAACTAAGGTCTTTCAAAGGGATAGTAGCTCTGATTGCACCGGACTTGGCCCAAGAGCAACTGGTATCCTCTTTCTCTTGGAATTGGGTCTCCGACCTCAACGGATCCCAATCCCAAACTATCACAATCAGTACAAATGAGGACTGTGTTCGCTTCCTCAGGAACTCTCCAGACCCTAACTTTATGGACTTCATGAAGTTTGCGGCTAATAAAGATGCTGACATGATCCACAGAATATTCTCTTCCTGGAATCAGATAAGAGAGAGTCAAACCATTAGACAATATGACTCAGCTGTTAAAAAAATTGCATCTTTCTGAGAGAATCGAACACTACAACCATGACAGTTAATTTGGCTATATCCTTTTTCAGATCCTTATTTGAAAAAGGTTTAGCAGCTAGCACGATTACCAATCATAAATCGGCTTTGAAGAAAATCTTTCAAGTAGGTTTTCAGATAGATTTGACTGAATCTTATTTCACATCTATCCCTAAAGCCTGTGCTAGACTTAGACCTTCCCAGAGGCCTACTACAGTTTCATGGTTCTTAAATGACGTCCTCAAAACTAGCTTCAGATACTGACAACTCATCTTGTACATTCATAAGCTCCTGAGGAAGACATTATTCTTATTAAGCCTAGCCTCAGGAGCTAGAATTTCAGAACTGTCGGCTCTATCCAGGGATGCGGGTCATGTGGAATTCCTCCCATCAGGAGAAGTTCTACTTGCTCCGGATCGTAGCTTTTTAGCCAAAAATGAAGACTCTTGCAAGGTGGGTACCCTTGGAAGGTTATCCCACTTCCACAGGATCCTTCTCTCTGCCCAGTATCAACTCTTAGAGCCTTTCTATCTCGTACTTCTTCTAGATCCTCAGGTGCTCTCTTCATGAGAGAAAAGGTGGTACTTTATCAGTTAAAGGCATTAGACAGCAAATCCTTTACTTCATTAAACAAGCCAACCCTGAGTCATTCCCAAAAGCACATGATATCAGGGGAGTAGCCACCTCAATTAATTATTTCCAACATATGAACTTTGAGGATCTTAGAAAGTATACTGGATGGAAATCCCCGACAGTCTTTAAACGGCATTATTTAAAGTCCTTGGAATCTAAAGTTTTCAGCAGTAGCAGCGGGAAACATAGTTTCCCCTGATACTGTTTAGTAGTTGTAGTATAGATCCAGGTCTCCTTTTCTACCTACATCAACCAAACATGCCTCACCCTATCGTCAGGCTACTCAAACATCATAGCCTTAGCCGTTGTATCATATAGTGGATTGTCCCTTATTTTTTTGCTAGGGACATCCACATTTGTACTGATAATGTACTTCAGTGTACCTACCCTTATTTTTATGCTAGGGTAGGACACAATATGTTTGTATATATTCACCATTTTAGTTTTAGATGAACTTCAGCCACAATGTGTTTGTATATATTTTGGGAATATTTGTATTGATGATGGATTTCAGTGTACCTACCCTATTTTTTATGCTAGGGTAGGACACATGGGTGTATATATTTATAATTTGTATTTTTGTTAAGTAAATCCCAATTTTCCTTTTATTATTTTACATGCATCTTTGTAATTTACTTTAATTACCATTTAAGTACTTTAAGATTACTAACATTTTATTATTTTACTGTTAAAATAAGTTAGTTTAAGTGCTTAATTTGTATGCTATAATTGATTTACTTATATTATATCCATCATTTTAAATTGTTTTTCATTGTTCCCTTTTCCATCTTGTCTGTTTCTCTGGTACTCTTCATAGGCCGACACGAGCTCGAGCCCAGAAGCAAAAGGGATTTTGACTCAATGAAAGGAAAACTCTATTTCTGTGGGGATTGGCTCGTGTCGCCCTATGAAACCCCCCTTTTTATAGTTTGTTTTCCCCCCCTTGCAGGACAAGATGTATTTAATGTTTTAATTAAGGATGTCCGCTAGGGGCGCTGCTGTCCGTGGCGTCCTCTAGTAGTAGTAGTAGAGGCTGCATCGCCCGTGGTATCAGCTCTCTCTTGGGGGGAGGGGTTTACTGATAGGAAGTTCTAATTGGTGTTTGGCTCGTGGTAGTGTTCCACACTCGCCCCTTATCATACCGACACTTCTTTTTAAGAGTGAGCGAGTCAGTTTTACTGACATTTTCTTAATTTTGTTTTTCTCTGGTAATTTTAGGCAATATTTTACCTAGAAAGAATGATATTAAGGATACTTTCATAGGGCGACACGAGCCAATCACCCAGAAATAGATTTTTCCTTCGTCAAAATCCCTTTGTTAGGTTCCTGTACATTGACCTCCAGCCTAAATTCTCCTCCATTCGAGGAACAAGAATAAGGACTGGACGCAGACCTCCTTCATTCTCTAATGAAGAGGGCAAAGGTGAAATTTTCACAAAGGAAGACTTCTAGGGTGATAACAGGATACCGAAGACTAGTTCAAGCCGTACTGGATGTTCCCAAAATCACAATTTGTCAAAAATTGTATTTTTCCTAATTATATAAACCTGAGGTCCTTTAACAATAGGAATGTACTTTCAGTGTAGCTGGAATTACGGCCGTTAAATCTTGAACAAGGTGGTTAGGCAGTAACTAACGTGGGGCAGGCTAGCCTGCCCAGATGTAAACACTCCACTTTGTCTTTCAGCCCAGGTTCAGATTGAGGGGTGGCATGAGGTGGGCATATTTGTTAAAGGACCTCAGGTTTGTATAGTTAGGAAAAATACAATTTTCGACAAATTGTTATTTGTTCCGATACATAATACAAACCTTTCGGTCCTTTAACAAAAGGAAGACTCACTGATTGGTGGGAGGACTCTGAGTGTGCCTCTAGAACTGACTGGAGTTCTGCACACCTAGGCTGCTACTCCTGGTCGTAAAAGCGAGGAGTGCCCTGCTGCCTCTGACAACTTGATCGGAGTATAAGAGCTGAGTGATCAAGAGTCAGACTTCTGGGCCTTTTCGAAATGAGTGAGGGATCGTGACTCATCCGAAAAAGGCCTGTGAAGAATATTGGCGTCGGAGACATTAATGCAAAGTTCTGGGAAGGGTTTGCATTATTGTCAGTCTCCTTCCTCCCCTTGCTAGAGGGAGGAGCGGGATTGCTTCTATGATTCTGATAAGAAACATAAAAAGGATGCTTATGTATAAGCTTACCGCATCAATCGTCCATCCAGCCAGTGTGAGTTCGAGTCCTATCCTCAACCTGAAGGAGAGGACTGGAGAGACGAGGCATGGAAGGGGGAGAGCCAGTCACTCTCGCATCCTTCTTACCTCTACAACTGCACACCATGGACGAGATGCAACTTGTCCTCTTGAAGGAGCTGGGTAAGCAAACACATCTTGCAAGCATCCACCACTGGTCCAGGGAAATGAGGTTCCAAGGATCTGTTGGCAGTCCCGGAGGGAAAGAAGGATATGGTCGCGATGACCTATCCATCTTCCTGACTGACATATTCTTCGGAGTGATGTCCAGTACCCGTCCACTGGTCTATCCGTCTGCAGCGAAGTCTCTCGCGGTCTCGTACCCCACTGTGGCAGGTGAGCTGTCCAAGCATCCGAGGCGTAGTCAGGTGACCCTCGCCTTTGAAGGGTTATGCCGAGAGACCATACAAATCGTCTATCTGTTGCCACCGATGCTGGAAGGCGAGATGATGATTCTCTCAAGGCATGTGACCAACAGGCGAAAGTCAATTGCCTTCTAGAGACCGAGGTCCCTGATGGCAAGACAAAAGTTCTCATAGTAGTTGAATATCAGCTGAGGAGAAACAACACTGTGCCGTTGAAGACGAAGGTGATAGATGAATGCAGACCTACGTCTTTACTGCTGAATCGAGAGAAGTAACTCTCAAGATTCTTAACTTAGAAAAGTCCCGCCGATGATACCAACGCGCGAAGACGGTTTAATCCCTGTGATTTACAAAGGGCTGAAAACGCTAAACCGCTACTTCATTGCTGTTCGGTGAGAAGTCGGAGTTGCAATGAAAGCGGTGCGCTTTTCAATAATGAAAACACAGGGATGTACTGCCTGAAGAACCGCTTCTTATGGGCTGAATCATCATCATCTTCTTCCCAGGTTATCCAGGGAGGACATCTATATAGTACTTGGAAGTAGAGCTGGCAGGGCGGGGAACAGGCGATGTCTTCCGTTATACATCTACAATTCGGGGTGAACAATGAACAATTGCACACCTACGAATACGAGATATATTTAGAAGACAAACTCAGATGTCTGAAGAAATCATTCCGCATTATCGCAGCGGCAGGTGCGATGCAGCGGGAGACTAGGCTACAGACTTCTGTTACCGTGCGGTAAACAAAAAGATGATAGAGTCTATTGAGATATCTCTGTCTGAAAATTCTTGCAATGTCCAAGGCGATGCAGTAGAGATGGTCATTCACGTATGCGAGAATCCCAGCCAACCAGAAACCTAAGTCTGTGATTGTCGGGCAGAGATACGATACGGTTCGGTAGTCAATCATTGTGCATCTCGGAGAGCCAGCTGGTACTGGGCTGCGGCAGGCAGCCCAATACATACACCGCTAGCTCTAGCTCACTCGTCATCCTGAGTTGCCAGGTAATCCATTCCAAGAAGGAATGCATTCGGCTAGAACCATCGAGCGCAAAAAAATACACTCGAGCATTTGCATTTAAACGAAACGGATTTTGGTGAATACAAAAGCTGAGGTGGTGTTGTCGTAACAATACCATGAGTATCTCAAAATTGAAACTGGTAACTCATGGGAGGTTGCAGGCAATCCCGAGTTGCAGTTCAATAAAGAAGATACTATTCATTTCGGTCACAATCCGTAGAGTTAACTACGGTATGTGCCTACACCTCGGACAATTCAACTGATTAACAGCATCATGTTGCGAGGGCAATATACGTAGTATATTTGCAGGTTCCTGTACAAAGACCTCCATCCTAAATTCTTTTCCATTCGAGGAATGAGAATAAATACTGGAAGCCGACCTCCTTCATTCTCTAATGAAGAGAGTGAAGGAGAAGTTTTCCCCGAAGGAAGACTTCTATGGTGATAACAGGATACCGAAGACGATAGTTCAAGCCAAACTGGATGTTCCCACCCGTTCTTCTCTATCCCAGGGTTGGCCGCCTACTGTGAGATATTCTTCTTTCAGCAGCAGTGTTTCTTCCAAACGTTAGAAATTCCAGGAATTCGAGCATTCAGCGAGGTTCCCGATTATCGTAGTAACAATTATCTCGGATTCTTGTCTAGCCCACTCGGGACCGTGGTTTTGCCCAAGTGTTTGCAGATCGTAGAAAACCAGAACACTCTGAGAGTGCTAGAAATTCCGAAAAATTCTAAGCGCTCGGTGAAACCCCAACCGAATTCGTCAGACGATCATCAGTTGGTGGTCCTCCCGATTCCCATAGAAATCGAGGATGGGGTAGAATCCTTCCTCAATGACAGGGACTTACGTCCGGTAGGACCCAAAGGTCCCCCCAGGAACACAGTCCCCAACGTGGAATCCTACGGAGAACGCTCTGCAGGATCCCTCCCCTTTCCTTCGTAGCCGTAGGGAGAGAGGGAATGGGGGAGGAAGATTGGATACTCGCTCGCCTTCCCAGCGGAACTAGCAGTTGGAGAAGCAAGTACGAGCAGCTCAGAGTCTGAGAAAACGTTACCGTCTGGAGAAAACGTTTTCCTGAGGAAGGTTACGAACTCGTACTGTAGGCTAAGCGTCTGCCGCCAACGTGACCGTCGTCTGGGTGGGGCTGAGCGAGCACCTGACAGGAAAGAGCCGATACCATCCTCCGACACGTCCCAGTCCTCGTCGAGGCCGAAACCTCTCAAGAGGACCGAAGGGGGAGTGCGCCCTGTTCTCTTGAGTGCGTGGTCCAGACGGACCATCACGTGAACAGCGGTGATGGTCCCTCCAAGAGTCTGGGAAGCGTCATTCGTCCTTATCAGCCCCCCCCACGATCTTCTCCAACCACTTGAGCGAGGATCTGTTGGTCCCAAGACCGAACCAGGCTCGTGGCCGTATCGTAAGAAGAGCATTCCTCACGGTCACTCCTGTTTGCCTCGTTCCTACCGGTGTAGCCTGAGGAGGTTGAAGGGACAGGTGAGGGAGACCTGATGCTCCTACCCTGCCTACTAGCAGAACTAGTAGGCTGGGAGGACTGCAGGCGATTGCCAACCAACGGTGGCGATCGAGCTGCAGGTCTGGACCAGCGGCTTCTTGCGGAGAAACACTGGACCACGGAACAGAGCGTCGGTCTCTATGTCAGGGGAGCTGTTACGAGAGCTCCTCCCCTGCCTACCAGCAGAACCGGTAGGCTGGGAGGACTGTGGCGATCATCAACTACGGTGATGGTCGAGCTGCTGGTCTGGACCAGCGGTTTTCCTGCTCGTCAGAAGATCACTGGCGATCAAGCTGCAGGCCTGGTCGTGCGGCTCTCCTGGGGAGAGCAGCTAGACCGAGAGCAGCGGCGACGGTCCCGAGCATCAGAGGAGCTGCTGCTGGTTCCCCTATCCATCCGGTCCCGGTGGGAGCGGCAGTCAGGGGACCGGCAGAGTCCGCTGTCACGGTGGGAGTGCGCCCCTCACGATCACTCCTGATCGCCTCGCCCTTCCCGGTGTAACCCAAGGAAGTTGAAGGGATAGGAGAGGAAGGCCTGACGCCCCCCCCACCCCCCCCCCCCCCCACCCCCCCTCCCCCCGCCCACTGGCAGGACTGGTGTGCTTGGGAGGCTGCAGGCGATCGCCACTGCAGGCCTGGTCGCGCTGCTCTCCTGGGGAGAGTGGCTAGACCAAGAATAACGGCCCCAGTCCCGTGCGTCAGAGGAGCTGCTGCTGGTCCCCCTATCCGTCCGGTCCCGGTGGGAGCGGCGGTCAGGGGACCTGCACAGACCACTGTCGCGGTGGGACCGGTGCCTGTTCGCACGAGCGCGTCGAACCGCTGGAACCAGCCAAGGCTGGTTCCTGCGATCGAGGGGACTTCTTATCAGCCTCAGCCCGTGGCCGGTCTGGGACCGTCACAGCAACCCTGGTAACCAGCTGGTCGCTACGAGAGCGATCGCTGGCCTGGAGAGAGTCACCTGAGCGGCTCTCACCAGCCTTCCGCTCCGTGCCTTGGTCCTGGCGCCGAGCGAACTCGGAAGCCTGAGCCTTGGCTGCACGGTCACCCTCGGGAGACCGTACACTCGGTACCTCTCGCGAACGAGAGGCCGAGCTGGAACCTGGTGTAGCGGCAGCGCCCCTAGCACCAGGCGAGGAAGTACCGGTGTTAGCCGGTACCCCTCTGGTCCCCGTCTTCTTCCTTACGGAAGGAGAGACGGGCCCCGCTCCCGAAGGAGCAGGAGGACCAGCGGAAGAACCCCCCTTCCCACCGGAGTGAGACGGGTCCTTAGAAGTTCCCGAAGGAGCCTTCTTAGGGGGGGAGGAGGCAGCCTTCTTCTTCCTCGACTTGGAAGCCTTGGAAGTCGAAGGGGAAGAGGCGGCAGCAGGCGACGAAGACGACGACGACACCTTCCTCCTCTTCTTCTTCTTTGTCAGCTCCCTCAGGACAGACGTCAGGTACTCCATCCAGGATGGAGCCGGGGCTGCTGTTGTTGAAGCAACAGGGCCCGGCTGCACCTGTCCGGAAGGACCAGCGACTGGGGCAGCAACACCACAGGCTGGGATGACGTCGGCAGGTGCAGGAACAGCAGGAACACCAGGAGCGGCAGGTACGGCAGGCAGGTCAGGTACAGCAGGAGACGGGGCAGCAGCCAGCGACATCCTGGGTACCAGCAGCAGGTCCAGGGGCGAGCTCTTCGGGCATCGGAAGTCAGGGGCTGGCAGCACCCAAAGAAACCCAGGGAGGGGGGAGGCACGCCTCTCCTCGGCAACGGCAAGCGATCGGGACCCATGCACAGACGCGGCCGTTGGAGTCACTGACATCACATGCGGGGTGTAGACCAGGTGAGGCGGGGTGGCGTACCCTGGAGTCGAGACAGTGATGGTAGTGGTGGTCACCGCTCCATGGGTGACCGGTACAGCACCCGCCAGATGCTGGAGCAGCCCCTGGACGCTCGGCGTGCCCTGGAGCCCCAGCGAGCACCTGAGGAAGCAACATTCAGGTGATTAGGAGGGGTTCCCCCTCACGCAGGGGGGGCCTGAGCGAACAGACGACCCCGAAACAACTGCACGTCGGGGTACCTCTCGCCCTCCTCTACGCTCGACGGATAGGGTGAAGAGGAGGACCGAGAAACCTCCCCCCCCCGAAGGGGAAGGCGCCATACGCGGGAGCTGAGCCGGGGGCAGGAAAGAAGGGGAAGTGTCCGTAACCAAGGGAGTCACTGGAGAGCTTTCCGATGACTCCTTGGCAGGTCTACGCTTCCTCCTACCCTCATACAGCACCCACTGCACCTCCGACCAATTCACACAAAATTACATGGCTCGCTCAGAGAGCATTCACGCCCCCACACAAAGGACATGAGGACCTATCTCGGGGAAAGAGCGAAAGACCCCACACTTGCGGCCCTCCACACCAGGGCAAACTCTGCGGCTGATGGGGGGGCGCGGGGATAGCTCCATTGCACGAGAATCCATAATCAATGTAATAAAAAGTAATAAAGAAAGTCATGCACTTACAATACACTTTCACTACACTGACAAACCAAGTTGAAGAAACAACACAAAACCAAAGCATACGACGATGAAGCGGGCAGATAGCGATGACGAACACGTCCTCCACCAACACAGCCGAAAGCAAAAGTGGTTCTTCACCTCCCAGTCGCGCGGCGCGCGCACTGTCAGACAAGCAGTTAACTACCGAACTCCCTTGTTCGAAGCCTACGACCGTTCCAGCTGCCGCTAGTTACCTTCCTATTGTTAAAGGACCCATGGTGTGCGTTACGTATCGGAACAATTGTATTCTTCCTAACTATACAAACCTGAGGTCCTTTACAATAGGAATGTAACTTGCAGCAGCTGGAACCGGTCGTAAGCTTCGAACAAGGGAGTTCGGTAGTTAACTGCTTGTCCGACAGTCCGCGCACCGCGCGACTGGGAGGTGAAGATCCACTTTGCTTTAGGCCCAGGAAAAAACAGAGTGAGGGGTGGCATGAGGTGGGACTATGTGTAAAGGACCTCAGGTTTGTATAGTTAGGAAAAATACAATTTTCGACAAATTGTTATTTGTTCCGATACGAATACAAACCATCGGTCCTTTACAATAGGAAGACTCACTTCTTGGTGGGTGGAATCTGAGTCTTAAGAACAGACTGGTGTTCGCCCAACCTTGGTTCCCTCCCTGGTTGTAAGAGCAGAGGGAGGGATCCTAGCCTCTGCCCAATGATTGGGGTATGTACCGCAGGATCAATGGTCAGACCTCTGGACCCAAGTAATAAGAGGGAGGCAAGCGTACCTCTTAAAACTAGCAAGCAAGAACTTGTTCCTATTGCAAGAGGCAATATGAAGTCATGGGTTTGTCTCCCGTTGGTTTCCACTTCCCCCCCTTGTCAGGGGAAGTGGTGGATAATCGCTCCTATCCCTAATGAAAGGGATAGGATGGGGCTCGGTCGAGTAGCTTACCTGCATCGCCTCCTGTTCCAGCGTAGTGACGACCGCGTCCCTCTGCCCACAGGTAGAGGGAGAGAAAAAGATGGGGAAGAGAAGGCCAGGCCAGTCACAAGCTCATTCACTCATCCATTCATGCAGTCACACAAGGATGCGATGCTGTTCTGTCCCCTCGGGTCCTGGGTAAGCTACACAACGTGTTGAGCAGCCACCATGGGTCCCAAGGAAAAAGTGTCCAAGGACCTGTGGGCTATAGTATACCGAAGGTAGAAGGAGGTGGTGGTGGTCTGGTTGGGCCAGACCCCTGCCTTCAGGACCTGCGCCACGGAGAAGTTCTTGCGGAATGCAAGGGAAGGACCAATACCTCTGACTTCGTGGGCTCTCGGACGAAGGGTACGGATGTCGTCGCTACCATCCATGTCATACACCCTCCTGATCACCTCACGAGTTCTCTTCAGACAGTGCCGTAGCGCCCTCACAGGACAGAGCAACATCTCATCCGCATTGTTGTCGGTGAAGTCCATTAGGGAGGGGATTGTAAAAGACTCGAACCGGTCGTTAGGGACCGAAGGATTCTGAGTCTTCGCTACGAAGTTCGGGACGAAATCGAGCGTCACAGATCCCCATCCACTGGAGTGATTGACGTTGAAGGAAAGACCATGCAGTTCCCCTACTCTCTTCGCCGATGCCAGGGCCAGCAAGAAGAGGGTCATGAGGGTCAGATCCCTGTCTGACGACTCTCGGAGTGGCTCGAAGGGACTTCGAGTCAGACTCCTAAGGACGAGAGTCACGCCCCACCCCGGGGGCCTGAGTTCCCTGGGTGGGCAAGACCTCTCGAAGCTCCTCATAAGCAGGGAGATCTCAAACGAATTCGAGATATCCACTCCTCCCAGTTTTAGGACCAGGGCCAGGGCGGCTCTGTATCCTTTGACTGTGGGGACGGAGAGGAGCCTGTCTCGGCGAAGAAACACGAGGAAATCCGCTACCTGCTGAAGAGTGGCTCTAAGAGGAGACAGACCCTGTCTGCGACATCAACCACAGAAGACTGCCCACTTTCCTTGGTACACCGCTGCAGAGGACTGTCTGATGTACCCAGCCATCTCTGTTGCTGCTCGGCGAGAAAAGCCTCTCGCTCGCAAGAGATGGTGGATAACAGCCAGCCGTGAAGATGTAGGGACTGGACTGACTGGTGGTACCGTTCTACGTGTGGCTGGCTGGACGAGAAGGTTGTGCCAAGGGGGAATCTCTCTCGGTGCTTCTGCAAGTAGAGCCACCAGGATCATCAGGAGATTCGGGGTGACCAGCACTCGGCTGATCACCTTGCGAATCAGACAGAACGGGGGAAAGGCGTACGCGAAGAGGTTGTCCCACTACTGGAAGCCCCCACAGGTTGAAGAGCCTTTCCGCCACGTCTGGGTGTAGGGACCATTTGGTCCCTATCACCTGATCCCGACGGCTGAGCTTGTCTGCTACTACATCCCTCTTGCCTGGGATGTAGCAGGATGACAGCTCTACCGAGTGGGCCGTGCACCTGCAACGTCAACTGGTGCAACGGGAGGGACACTAGGCGCCCCCGTTTGTTGACGTATGCCACTACTGTGGTGTTGTCGCACATCATCCCACACTCCTGCAGCCAGCAACTCCTCCAGGTGTGCGCCCCATCCCTTGGTTGACGCGTCTGAAAACAGCAACATCTCGGGGGGGGGAGTGCGGAGAGGCACTCCTCTTAAGAGGTTCCTGTCGTCCAGCCACCAGGCTAGGTCCTGCCTCACCTCTTCCGTGAGGGACACAGGGAAGTAAGGTGGGTCTCTTGCCTGTGACCAACTCTCCTTTAGTCTCCACTGGAGAGACCGCAGGTGAAGACGCCCATGAGGGACTAACTTCTCGAGTGACGACAGGTGGCCGATCACGACTTGCCACTGCTGAGCTGACTGTTCTTGCCAAGACAGGAACTGGTAGGCTGCCTCCCTGAATCTGCTGATCCGCGAGTCCGTGGGGAAGACCCGCCCTGCTACCATGTCGATTAGCATACCCAGGTACTTCACCCTCTGCTTGGGTTCGAGATCGGACTTCTCGAAGTTCACCACGATCCCCAGATTGCGGCAGAACCCAAGAAGTCAATCTCTGTCCTGTAGCAACTGCGAGCGGGAGCTCACCAGGACCAACGAGTCGTTGAGACCTCAAAAGACGTATCCCTACCGAGTGGGCCCAAGCAGACACCAGAGTGAACGCTCGCGTGAACACCTGTGAGGCAGTTGAGAGACCGAAGCAAAGTGCCCTGAATTGGTACACCGTCCCGTCGATGATAAAGCGGAGGTACTTCCTGGAGGATTGATGGACGGGTATCTGGAAATACGCATCCTTCAAGTCCACCAAAAGCATGAAGTCATTCTCCCTGATGGAGTCGAGCACAGAACGTGCCATCTCCATCGTGAACCGAGACTGGTGAACGAATCGGTTCAGGGGAGAGAGATCTATCACTAGGCGCCAGCCCCCCGAAGAATTCTCCACCAGGAAAAGACAGCTGTAGAAGCCAGTGAACGATCCCTGACGATCTCCACAACTCCCTTGCTCAGCATGGCTTGGACTTCCTCCCGAAGGGCTACGTCCTTTGATGTTCCAGGTACGTAGGTCTGAAGGTGGACCGGGTTGGAGGTGAGGGGTGGTCGAGACTCAAAGGGTAGTAGATACCCCTCCCGAAGGACGTCTACTATCCAAGTCTCCGCTCCGTAGCGCTGCCATGTTGCCCAATGGCTGGCCAGGCACCCCCCCACTTCCAGCAGCAGGTGAGGGGGAACGCCGTCCCTAGCGTTTCCCGCCTCTCTTCGGCATCTTCCCCGCTCCCCCTAGTGGGAAGGAGGGCTGGGAGGAGGGCTGATGGCGACCGCCCCTGGAAGAAGTCGAAGGCAGTCTTTCCTTTGGGCTTCGACGATGCGATCGTCTTAGCAGCCGAGGAAGCGCTAACCAAGCTCCTAGGCTTGGCCGCAGTCGTTCGAGGCTGCCCAGACCCCTTCGAGACTGCCTGGTGGACTAGACGGTCACTGTCATCAGTGCGCCGTCGTTCCACCACAGCGTCCACCATCTCTCCTGGGAAGAGAGAGGAGGAACTCCGCACCAATCCGTTGCGAAGACCCAATGCCGCCTCACGCCCAGATGCCCTGGTCACTCGGGTGAGGACTGCGTCCCTACGCCGAAGTACCAGGTTGGCCCACAGGTTTGCCGTCTGGTGGGCTAGGTAGGAGATGGCTCTACCTCCAGACTGACACACCCCGAAAGACGGGTCACCTTCGGGAGTGATATTTCCCGAGGTGGCCGCGACCTTAGACACCGTGAGGGACCACAGGTCTAACCAGGAGACTGCCTGGGATGCCGCCATGGCGGTGGATTCCAGTGCAAGCGCCTCTTGCTGCGAGAACCATAAGTTCTCCGACAGGAGCTGCTGCAGAGACATCCCCGGAGTTTGCCTACCTAGCTCCGGGTTAACCTGTTTGGGCGGCACAGGATCCTCCGAAGGCACATAGAATCTCCTCTGTCGCAGTAGAGGCGGAGGAAGTAGCTTGGAAGACCTGCCGGACCGAAGCAAACCCTCCTGTCCGGAGACAAGCGAGTCCACCTGGCCCAGCACCAAGTCAGCCAGAGCTGATCACGGCAGACCCACCGTCGTCTTGGGTTCCTTCTTAGGACCCCAGAACGACTCGAGCCGAGACGTGGGCTCAGAAGGTGGGAGCGGCGATCCTTCCCCGAGGTCGTTGTGCTGACGAATCAGCGCAATAACCTCTGGAAATGACCTCTGGATCTCGGGAGTGATTGTGTCTTGAGGAGTAGGACCGTCAAGTCCCTCCAACAAGAACGCCTCTCGAGACCCTCCTCCTTTAGAAGGAGGAACAGTGACAGACCCCTCCTGGTCTCCTCCTGCCACTTGTGCATACGACCTGGTCGGTCCTAAGACCGTGCCTGGCTCGTAGGGCGTCGTGGTGGGACCGTGAGGAGCGCGCTCCCCAATATCACTCCGGATCGCCTCGCTCTTCCCGGCATAACCCAAGGAAGTTGAAGGGATAGGAGAGGAAGACCTGACGCTCCCCCCTCGCCCACTGGTAGAAATGGCATGCTTGGGGGGCTGCAGGCGATCGTCAACCCGCGGTGGCAATCGAGCTGCAGGCCTGGTCGCGCGGCTCCGGTCCCGTGCATCAGAGGAGCTGCTGCTGGTCCCCCTACCTGCCCGGTCCCGGTGGGAGCGGTGGTCAGGGGACCTGCAGAGACCACTGTCATGTTGGGAGGGGTGCCTGTCCTAACAGCGTGTCGAACCGCTGGGCTGGTTCCTGCGATCAAGGGGACCTCTTCCTAGCCTCAGCCCGCAGCCGATCTGGGACCGTCGCGTCAACCCTGGGCACCTGCGGATCGCCACGAGAGCAATCGCTGGCCTGGTGGGAGTCACCTGAGCGACCCTCGCCAGTCTTCCGCTCCGTGCCTTGGTCCTGGCGCCGAGCGAACTCGGAAGCCTGAGCCTTGGCTGTACGGGCACCCGCAGGTGACCGTACACTCGGTACCTCTCGCGAACGAGAGGCCGAGCTGGAACCTGGTGTAGCAGCAGAACCCCTAGCACCAGGCGAGGAAGTACCGGTGTTAGCTGGTACCCCTCTGGTCCCCGTCTTCTTCTTCCTTGTGGAAGGAGAGACGGGCCCCGCTCCCAAAGGAGCAGGGGGACCAGCGGAAGAACCCCCCCATCCCACCGGAGTGAGACGGGCCCGAAGGAGACTTCTTAGGGGGGAAGGAGGCAGCCTTCTTCTTCCTCGGCTTAGAAGCCTTGGAAGTCGAAGGGGAAGAGGCTGCAGCAGGCGACGACGACGACACCTTCCTCCTCTTCCTCTTCTTCTTCGTCAGCTTCCTCAGGACAGACGTCAGGTCCTCCATCCAGGACAGAGCAGGGGCTATTGCCGAAGCCACACGGCCCGGCTGCACCTGTCCAGAAGGACCCGCGACTGGGGCAGCAACACCACGGGCAGGAACGACGTCGGCAGGGGCTGGTCCAGGCACGACAGGCACGGCAGGCACGGCAGGAACATCAGGTACAGCAGGAGGCGGAACAGCGGTCAGCGACATCCTGGGTACGTGTGGAAGGTCCAGGGGGGAACTCTTGGGGCACCGAAAGTCAGGGGCTGAGGCGAGAGCGGTGAACCCGGGCGGAGGAGGCACAACCCTCCTCGGGAAACAAGCAATCGGGGCCTGCACCGCAGCTGAGGGTGTCACCGTAGTCACATGCTGGGTGTACACAAGGTGAGGAGGGGCGGCATACCCCGGGATCGAGACAGTGGTGGTGGTGGTGGTCACCGGTCCATGAGTGACTGGAGCAGCACCCGCAAGGTGATGCAACAGCCCCCGAACGCTCGGAGTCCCCTGGAGGCCCAGCGAGAACCATACCTGGCCAAGGTCATCGCGCGCAGTGAGAGCACCTGAGGAGGCAAAGGTCGGGTTAGTAGGAGGGGTTCCCCCTCGCCTGGGGGGACAAGCCCCACCCTGAACCAACAGAAGACCCCAACTACAGTTGGATGTCGGGGTACCTCGCCCCCTCCTCCACGCTCTACGGATCGGGAGAAGAGGAGGAACGAGAAACCCCCCCCAAAAGGGGAAGGAGCCATACGCGGGAGCTGAGATGGCAGCAGGAAGGAAGATGACGTGTCTGTGACCAAGGGAGTCACCGGAGAACCTTCCGAGGACTCCCTGGTAGGCTTACGTCACTTCCTCCTACCCTCTTATCGCACCCACTGCTCCTCAAACCAAGATATGTATAAATCACAGGGCTCGGCGCGAGAGCATTCACGCCCTCGGCACCGAGCACACAATTCATGAGGATCCACTTCTGGGAAGGAGCGGAAGGCCCCACACTTACGGCCCTCCACACCAGGGCAAACTCTGCGGCTGATGGGGGGGCGTGGGGACATCTCCAGCTCACGGGAATCCATAATCACAGTTAATAATAAAATACAAAAGCACACGTACTTACAGTATTTTAACACACACACAAAGCAAACGAAGTTTGAGAAGACACAAAGCATACGACAAAAGGCGGGCAGAGAGAGGTGGAGAACACGTCTGTCAACCAGCACGGCCAAAAGCAAAGTGGATCTTCACCTCCCAGACAGACGGTGCGCGGACTGTTGGACAAGCAGTTAACTACCGAACTCCCTTGTTCAAAGCTTACCCAGCTGCCGCAAGTTACATTTCTATTGTAAAGGACCGATGGTTTGTATTTGCATCAGAACAACTCCCTCTTGGGCATGTAAGGCAATGGAGCCTGCACCACAGCTGTGGGGGTGACCATAGTCACGTGCTGGGTGTATACCAGATGAGGAGGAACTGCGTAAACCAGAGTTGACAATGTCGTAGTTGTCCTCGTCTCCACCCTGTGAGTGACCGGGGCTGCAGCTAGATGATGGAGGAGCCTCTGAATACTTGGAGTGCCCGGAAGACTCAGCAAGTGCCACACCTGCTGAAGGTCCCCACCCGCAGAGGCAGACACACCTGAGGAAGCAACAATCGGGTTAATGCGGGAGGGGGGGGGATTCCTGTTCACTCAGTGGGGGAAGGATCCCCCCTTAGCGGACAGAAGTCTCCGAGTACAACTCAAGGTCAGGATGTCGCCCTCCCTCCTCTGCACTCGACAGATCGAGTGAAGAGGCGGAGAAGCCATACACGAGAGCTGACGAGGAGGGAGAAAAGAAGACAACGTATCCATCACCAGAAGTGTCAAGGGAGAGCTTTCCGACGACACCTTGGTGGCTTTACACGTCACTAGACCTGAAAGCCCCACACTTTCAGCCTCCCACTCCAGGGCACAATCTCCTGTTGGATGGGGGGGGGCGCGAGGGCTTCTCCGAATCATGGGACTGCATGATGTCCAGCGATGCAATACCACAACAAAGAAAAATAATAAGTACTTAGAATTCAACACACAAGTATACAAGAAACAGGTTGAAAGTCTAGAAGTTGTCAACAATCTCACGACAGAGGCGGGCAGAGAGGCGAACACACGTCTTCACCTGACGGCGGTTGAAAGCAAAGTGGAAAGTTTACATCCAGTCATGCGGGACTCCCAACCATCAGACAAGCAGTTACTGCCAAACTACCTTGTTATTAAATCTTATGACTGGTCCAGCTGGTGGTGAGAGTAATTCCTTATGTAAACGACCGATGGTTCGTATAATGTGTCGGAACAAATCATTATAATGGAACACATAGGACCACTGAGTGAGTTGTTTCTTAGTTCGAAATACAGGCAGTCCCTGGGTTATGACGGGGGTTCCGTTCTTGAGACGTGTCGTAAGCCGAAAATCGTCGTAAGCCGGAACGACGCTTGGAAATATGTCTTAAACTAAAAAAAAAGGTTATAAAAACCTTACTTGTAATCCTTTTGGTTACAACTACATTGTTGTTTCCTGTATGTTTTATGTACAACCTGGAGTTATTTTCATAAAAGAATGCTGGTTCTTGAAGGTAAAAACTATTGTAATCCTCTGGTGACACTACATTCTTGAAGTTTTATATACAACCTGGAGTGATTTTGCTAAATTTCTTGAGGGCGGCACAAGAACAAAGCTGATTACTACCTTACGTATCATATAGACTAATTTATAAAGTAAACGTACCTTTTAAATAGGCTTTATATTATTAGTATCAAACAAAACATTCTTGCCATGAGTCAGAGGCCGTTTAATGAAACGAAACTTCTCTGTCCTTATCTGTTCAGAAAATAAACGTTACGTCAATCCCCGAGACCATTGTTGCCAAGGCGTCTCTCTCTCTCTCTCTCTCTCTCTCATCAAATTACACTGGAACCTTGACATAAGATTGCCCTAATATATGAATGTTTTGAGATACAACAGAAAATTTGCGAAAATATAAGCTTTGATATACAAACGAAAATATGTTTGAGATAACAATTTTGCGATGAGTGTTAGTTTAGTTGTATATAGGCGACCGATAAATGGCGTTCAGTCTGTTTGTTTGTTGGTGCTGCATGTTAACACGTCGTTGTTAGTTCGTTGTATTTGTGCCTATTTTTCATGTTATTTTTGACTATTTTTATTATTAACCCTTCTTTACCAAGGGTGGGGGGTGAGCAGAATGTAAACATTGCGTTCGCTGCCCAAACTGAATCTCTCGGTAGTGACTCCAGTTTGGAAGGGTGGCGATCGTTAAAAATATTTGCCAATATACTAATCAAGACAGGCTAATGAAATTATCAGGTATTATTAGCACTATAATAACGCATATTCTCTGTTAGTTTTATCATCCTACAGGGAAAAATAAATGATTTTATGGAAAAAAATGTGAAACTCAGTGTCCCTTGTACAAGGACACTGGTGGTCGGTGAAAAAACTACAGTCTTGAATAGAAATTCGGTCTTACAGAATGTTGGTATATCGCACCTGGAACATGCACATAAAGTATTATCAAAATAGAACTGTAAATAAGCACGTGATAAAAAAAAAAAGAGCAAAAACTAAAGCGAAAGCCCCGCCAATAAATATGGAAATCGCAAATTTTATAGTATATCTTTCAAAAATTGGTCGATGTCATTTTCTATGTTTTCTAAGATTAGTTTCATCACAGAAAACAACTTTAGGGGCATCAGGGGTATCTAAACTAATTTTTCAAGTTTCTTGTCCTCAGAAAAAATCGCTTTTTCGCTTTTCTCTGGTTTGGTTTTTTATATATAAAGTTACTATAAGGCTTTATTTTTACCTTCATTTATCTGGTGTTCATATCTTTTATTTGTAAAATGTAATAAGTGAATAAATAAATAAATACAGTAAATGATGATACAACTGGTTTTATACTTGGGTAGAAGTTATTACATGTTTACGCTGGTCTGGTTTGGTTTTTCAGATAAAAGGAGGAGTTTTTTTGTTGAGACGCAGTTCATCTGTCACCGTACACACTACTATAAGCAGTAATAAATATTTTTGGGGGTTCATCATACGTCTGGCATCATGTCATACTGTTTATTTTGCTCCAAACTCTTCAAAACCGAAATTACAGAATGATTGGAAGTCCTATCTGAAAAGAGGAGTTTTGGTGGTACTATGCGTACCATCTTTATGCACCCGGTGCGGTGTAGTAGACTTGAATGGTGGTACCCACCTACCTCCAAACAAACTTTCGGTAATGAAGAGGTTAACCATGGATGGTCTCAAAGCTAAAGACAAAGCAGGTGATAAGAAAAAACCCAAGAAAATCATTTCTATGGAAGCAAAACATGAAATTATAGCAAAGCATGAACGTGGCGTTCGTATCGTCGATTTGGCAAACGAGTATGGTCGAAATCCTTCTACAATATCCACGATCATCAAGCAGAAGGAAGCTATAAAAACCTTCCAAAGGCATCACCATTATTTCTAAACTACGAACTGATTAAAAAAATAAATAAAAATTAGTTTAGCAATGTTATTTCATATGTGTTTTTCTGGGCTCAGCTCGTGTCGCTGCGCGAAATAATCCTTTAATCTATTATTTAGGGTAGGAAATGTACTAACACATACCAGAGAATAAATAAAAATAAAGAAAAAGGTCAGTATAACTGACTCGCTCACCCTCCAAAGAGGGTGTCGGTATGAACACTAGGCGAGTGAGACCACTACCACGAGCCAAATACCAATAGAAAAATCTCCCACAACAAAAACCCTCCATGAGGAGAGCCGACCCACAGACGTGAGCAGCTCGCTACTACTTTCTACTACTCCATCCCATGCTGCCGACTGCTGCGCCTCTGGTGGCCATCCTTTTAGTTAAGAGCGCACACGAGTCACTTGTGCTATTTTTCTCTCTGTGTTTTTTGTGCCCTTTCGTTGGATTTTTACTATAATGGAGCGTGCAGCTATCGCAGCAGCTAAGTTAAGTACTCAGTATTTACGGTTAGTTGGTTTTTTCCGTCCCTGAGACAGTATTTGCCGTTTTTAGGTATAAATACGTTCTCGGGGTCGGAAGCATGGCAGCATGGTTCTGCCGCGTGATGGGTTCGTTCTTGGTCTCCCATACCTAGAACATCCCGTATTATTTTGACCGCATCTATTTGCATTTATCCGCTTTGTTTAGATTAAGGTCTACTCAGGTTGTCATGCATGCATGTATTTCACCTTATGTAGGCTCTAGTCCAGACCCTAGTCCAGGTTCTAGTATCGGCCTCTGACTAGCTTTGAGTGGTAGACTTGCTTCTTCGGGTTAGTCGTACTACTGGATTGGTCTCCTGCTATATTACTTTCTCTCTTTCATTTTATTTTTATTTGATTATATGTATTTGTCATCGTTAGTTAGTTAGGCGTCTGGCTTAGCCTAGGTCCTGGCTCATAGAGCCTATACTACCGCTGATCAGTTCGGTTGCTTCCCTATAGCATCTCTCTGATCAGTTGGTTTTAGCCCTGTGGGCCTGTATGCTACCGCTTTTCAGTTCAAGTTGCTTCCCGATAGCTTCTCTCTGATCAGTTGGTTGGCCTAGGTTTGGTTATCGTATCTCAGTTTACCGCCTCGTGGTCACTGATAATATATTCGTGATCAACGGGACAGCCAGAACCGCCCGCGACCAGTCCCACCCTTCCCCCCCTCACGCTATTCCATAAAGAGTCGGGCGGGGGTGGGTCGGTCTGCCCATGCTCGCTTCCGCAGTACCCGAGCCTGCCTCCCTCTCTTCCCCTTCAGGCGGAGGGGCTAGGGAGTCGGAGGACAGACCCAAGTACTGGTCTCGAACTCTCCGGCTTCTCGGTCCGGCCGGGTGGTACGTTTGGGGGGTGGGGGGGCCTGGCCTTCCCCCCTCTGTTACTACCTTGTCGCTCCGGGCTAGCTCGAGCATGTATGTCCTCTCGCCCTTTCCCTCCTTACTAGAGCTCCTCCCATGATCGAGTACTGGTAATCCAGCGGAAAGGGGGCTAGTCCACCCAGCCCAGAGTGGACCGGAAACATACAGTAGGTCACTACTAACCTTACCGTATTGCTGAAGTTACTACACTCCGCTTCACAACCCCTGGGGACCTAGTACGGTTCGCTTGTGTTTAGGTTTAAGTTATCTATAAGTTTATCTTAAGTACCTTAAACCATCCCCCCTCCCCCCTCCCTTTCATATCTTACCGGATTCTCTCCGGGAATTATAGCCTATTCAGGCAATGCAGGGGAGGGAGGGGGTTATGCCCAAATTTTTTCCGAGCTCCGGCATGTAACGGAGTTATTTTTGTCCTTTTTCCTTTAGTCTGTAAGTGATGCCTTTTAAGATACTCATGTCTTCTTCCCACTTACAGGCCACCAACTAGTGAGCATCCGGGATGTTCCGCTACACTTCAGGACCCCTGTGGACACGAAGTTTGCCGGTCCCATGCTCCATGCGCGACTCCGCACGGGGACATCCAGGTCTGGTACCATGAGACGTGTACCATATGTTACGATCTGGTGAGCCAGCTTTTGGAAGGGGGTAAGTATTCCATCTCCAGTAGCTGCTCCGCTTCTTTTTTAGTGCTTAAGTTTTCATCATTTACTTTAAACTTAAGGCATCTAGTTTAAGTTATACTCTAAGTTTTAGTTTTAAGTGATTCTTAAATCTAAAATACGCCCCTCCTCTTACAGGCTCCGGCAGTAAGGGATACCGCATGGCTACCCTGCGGGCCTGGGTCGGAGGTTTTGGCAAGAACGCCGCCAAGGGTCAGCCCTACATCCTCGAGAAGCGGTTAGCACTATTAATCTTCCCCGGAGGCAAGGCGACAGGTTACGTCGACCCAGTAGAGGCGGACCCGACTATCGCCTTTCATCCAACAACAGCTGGCGGCCTCCTTAACTGAACAAGACCAGGATATCTCCACGGATGTCGCAACCCTGGATATTAATGTTGAACCGATGGTAGGTATAGACGACCTGTTGGTCGAGGTAAGTAAGGTGGGCACCCAAGGGTTCGCCCTTGGGTGTGACTGTTTCTTCTACCCTGCAACCTCTCCATCCTTCCAAGGCTTTACGGGTGTATGAATTATATACTCCTCTGAGGCTTCGGTTTAGACCTAAGGTCAAGGCTAAAGTGATGACCTTGACTAAGACGTCATCGTCGTCTAAGAAGACGTCCTCGTCTTCTTCCTCACGTAAGTCTCCGGCTCACAATCCCGGCCCAGACAGGTCTAAAGCTTCTAGCTCCGGCTCTAAGTCCTCAAAAAGTAAATCCAAGGAGAGATCTCGCACTCCGGCAGAATCACCAGTTCCGCTACCATTGGTTCCAATTCAGAGCCTCCCTCCACCTCCGCAGCAGCTCCGGCTTTGGACTCCAATGCTGGCCTGTTGCAACAGGTGGCGACCTAGTTGGGTCCCTAAAGAGTAGTATGGAACAAATGATCTCTCGCCTGTCGGATAGGATCACTTCCCAAGATACTATTATAGCCGGGCTAAGAGAAGCTCCTCTAGCCTCTCCCTCACTTTCCAACACAAGTGGAACTCAGCTTCCTCCGTATGACTCACTTCCTGCTTTCTCTATGAACAACCCATGGAGAGTAGCGTCATAACGCCCCCTCCCCTTCCAGGACGGTCTCATCTCCATACCGGAGTTTGGAACTCGAAGAATAGAGGACTTCGAGTTCTACCCGGAAGGCCTACAGCCTCCTTTCATAGGCTACGCAAGGCTCACGCCTTCGGCTATGGTTCGGGACGATAGGGTACCAAAGGAGACAGTCCTCTATTCACGAGACCAGGCTCAGAGAGAATGGCTCAGATGTTTAGAGGACATGGATTGTTCTAACACCAAGATACAACCATTTAAAAGTCCCTTTACCATTTTCACAATGGATGAGAGTACCACCCCGCTCCGTTCCTAACCAAGATAGCAAGATCGACCATCTCAGCGGCCCAGAAGGGGGAACCCATGCCTCAGTTGAAAGAAGCAGATCCCACATCTCCGTTACTCCCTTCAATTGGAGAATTGTGGAAGACTTGCCGAATACATTCTCAGCTGGCAAACTCAAACCGGACTGTGCTATGGAGCAGTTTGGTGAAAAGCTACCCAGGCTCCCAGATAGTCTTATCAGGCTGAATTTGACGCAAAATCACGACTAGCCAGATCAATCAACTCTATGGCTATGTCTGAGGTAGCAACCATGGCCTATGGATCAGAACCAATTTTTAAAGCTTATGACCAAAGCCCTGACTCAAACGGTTGCAGTCAGATATGTTCGAGTTTGCCACTGCTAGAACGAATTGTAGGAAGCATGTCATGCTAGAGGCAACCATTCGACATGAGAAGAGGTACTCTCCTCTAACATCTGGGGCGCAGATCTCTTCCAGAGGCTATGGTTAAGGAAGTCCAGGCAGAGGCTACGAGGTTGAACCAGAGCCTTAAGGACCGTTGGGGCCTTACGGCTAGGAGGAGGCAAGACCTGACACCTAAAGGTAAGGGACAGAGGAAAACCCAGGCGTTTCCAACCTTACCAGAAGAAGCAACCACGCTTTCCTCAACAAGTTCCAGCAGTGCCGTTAGTGCAGACAGCCCAACCTTCCACTTCTAAGGGTCAATCACAGCCAATTTTAGTGATATCCCCTCAGCCTCAACTCTACCTCATACGCCATCTCTCCAGCTTACAATCAAGCCTTCGAGAGTCAAGCTTCTCAGAAGTATGACCGCTCGGGTAAGGGAGGCAGAGGTAAGCGGTCCTTTCGTGGGAGAGGATCGGGAGGACCCCTTTAATAGGGGAAAGCACTTCAGAGGAGGCCGAGGCGGTTACCAGAACCAATGAAGAACTTCAGGTAGGAGGGAGGCTGTTTCACTTTGCGCCACCGGTGGAACTTCAGCCAGTGGGCTCAGAGCATAGTGTCAAAAGGGCTGGGTTGGAGCTGGTTGACGAACCCACCTCAGGCCAGACCTTTCCGTCAACTTCCTTCCAAAGAATTGACAGAGTACGCAGAGGACCTCCTTCAGAAAGGAGCTATAGCGAGAGTCAAGAGATTAAAAAATTTCAAGGTCGCTTGTTCAGCGTGCCAAAGAAAGGCTCACAAAAAAGAAGGGTAATCTTAGGACTTGTCCCGCTTAAACTTAGCCATCCGCTGCGACAAGTTCAAGATGCTCACGATCTCACAGGTGCGGACTTTACTTCCCCGTGGGCGTCACCACCTCTATCGATCTTACAGACGCCTACTATCATATCCCTATTGCAAAGACACTTCCGTCCGTATCTGGGATTCAAGATAGGAGACCAGACATTCCTTCAAGGTAGTTCCATTCGGACTCAACGTGGCACCCAGGGTGTTCACGAAGCTAGCGGAAGTGGTAGTGCAACAACTCAGATCGCAAGGGATTATGGTAGTGGCGTATCTCGACGATTGAGTTGATCTGGGCACCATCAGTCGAGGAATGCAACAAGGGCTACCACTGAAAGTGATCCAGTTCCTAGAATATCTAGGATTCAAGATAACAAGTCCAAGTCAAGACTCACTCCAAAGTCAAACTTTCAGTGGCTAGGCATTCAATGGAATCTATCCTCCCACACTCTGTCGATTCCATCTACCAAAAGGAAAGAAATAGCGAAGTCAGTCAAGCAATTTTCTAAGTCACAAACTAGCATCAAGGAGAGCTCAGGAAAGGATCCTCGGCTCTCTCCAGTTTGCATCAGTAACGAACGTCTTAATGAAAGCCAAACGGAGACCTAACCAGGATCTGGCGCTCCGCGAGCAAATGTCAGGTCCAGGGACAAGCTATCCTCCCAGTGCCTCGATTCTAAAGCAATCGGCTTCGGCCGTGGGCAAAAGTTCAAGAATCTATCAGTGTCAGTACCCTTCAGTTCCCTCCACCAGGGATCACCATCCACCACAGAAGCGTCCTTAAGCGGCTGGGGAGGGTATTCCCAGGTCAAAAAGGTTCAAAGGGATTGGTCACTCCCCAGTTCCGTCAGTTCCATATAAACGTACTGGAGGCAATGGCAGTGTTTCTGACTCTAAAAAGGTTACACCCACCAAAGGTACTCCCACATAAAGCTAGTCCTGGACAGCGCAGTGGTAGTACATTGTATAAACAGAGAGAGGCTCCAAGTCACGTCATCTAAATCACGTCATGGTAGCCATCTTCTCCCTGGCAGACAAGTTCAGTTGGCATCTTTCCTCCCACTCCCACCTAGCTGGAGTGAGAAAACGTCCATAGCAGACGCCCCGTATCCCGATCAGGTACCCCTAGAGTCGGAAGGTCACTAGACAACAGTTCGTTCCAATGGATCCTTCCAAGAGTCCCAGGGCTACAGGTGGATCTCTTCGCATCCCAAGCGAACCACAAACTACCGTGTTATGTAGCCCCCAACCTGGACCCTCTGGCTTACGCCACGGACGCCCTGGCTCTGGACTGGAACAACTGGGAGAAGATTTACGTCTTCCCTCCAGTGAATCTCCTTATGAAAGTATTGAACAAACTCAGGACATTCAAGGGTCAAGTGGCTCTAGTAGCCCCAGACTGGCCGAAGAGCAATTGGTATCCCCTAATTCTGGAACTGGGCCTTCGTCCTCTTCGGATCCCCAGTCCCAAGCTCTCCCAGTCAGTACAAAGAAGAAGACTGTGTTCGCTTCTCAGGGATTCTCAAAACCCTAACTTTATGGATTTCATGAAGTTTGCGGCAAAAAGAGATGCGTATATTGACCCTCAGAATATTCTCTTCTTGGAATCCGATAAAAGGGATTCAACTTTGAGGCAGTATGATGCTGCTGTCAGAAAGTTAGCAACCTCCTGAGAGAGTCAGATATCAGAATCATGACAGTTAATTCAGCTATATCCTTCTTCAGATCCTTATTTGAAAAAGGTTTAGCAGCTAGCACGATTACGACAAACAAGTCAGCCTTGAAAAAGATATTTCAATTGGATTTAACATAGACTTGACGGATACCTACTTCTCGTCTATTCCTAAGGCATGTGCTAGACTTAGGCCTTCTGTGAGGCCTACGTCAGTTTCATGGTTCTTAAACGATGTTCTAAAACTGGCTTCCGAAACCGATAATGACACATGCTCGTTTATGATGCTCCTAAGGAAAAACCCTATTTTTTATTAAGCCTGGCTCAGGAGCAAGAATTTCAGAACTGTCGGCTTTATCCAGAGATCCGGATCATATTTCAATCCTTCCCACAGGGAAGTCCTACTTTCTCCGGAAACGTAGCTTTTTGGCAAAGAATGAAGATCCTTTGATGAGGTGGGAACCTTGGAAAGTACTACCTCTTCCACAAGATGTATCCCTTTGTCCAGTTTCAACCTTACGAGCCTTTCTATCCAGGACCTCCTCATCCTCATCGGGGCCCCTCTTTAAGAGGGAAAAAGGTGGAACTTTATCCATTAAAGGCATCAGGCAACAAAATCCCTGTACTTTATTAAACAAGCCAATCCTGACTCTTTCCCAAAAGCACATGATGTCAGAGCAGTAGGCCACCTCAATTAATTATTTCACATGAACTTCGATGAGTTGAAAAAGTATACCGGATGGAAATCGACCGGACAGTGTTCAAACGTCATTACCTTAAGTCCTTGGAAGCTCTGAAATTTTCCACCGCAGTAGCAGCGGGAAACATTAGTTCCCCTGACTCTAGTTAATTTGGTAGTGAGAAGATTTCAGTCCTCCTTTCTACCTGCTTCACCCAACAGTTCGTCTATTCCATACCGTGTCATTTACATTCACCTTGTGCCTTAGCTGCTTTTATGATGATGTAGTGGGTGCCCCTTATTTTTTTTTGCTAGGGACACTCACCAGATGATTATGGATTATTGATCTCATGGATGTTACCCTTATTTTTATGCTAGGGGATACATCTCATTATAATGGTTACGGGTTTTTGTATATTAAGTCATATACATTCCTTATATATTATCATTGTTGATTAATTTGTTCATTTGATTGTTTTAATTGCTATTATATTTTTGATACATGCCTTTACACAGATACCATTTTGTTACATGTAAGCCAATTTACCTCTGTACATATGTAAATTACCTTATGTTAAGAAACATGTTTAGAATTAAGGGTAATTTAAGCATATTTTTATTTTTTTTTTGTATCACTGTGTATTTGTATCTTTTTAGCAATTATATTCTTTTTTATATTTACTTTATTTTTTATTTGAGGACCTATTCTGATTTATTTTATTACTTTTGTTTACAACTCTTGTGCTATTTCTCTGGTACGATTCGCGCAGCGACAGAGGCTGAGCCCAGAAAAGGGATTTTGACGTAAGGAAAAATCTATTTCTGGGCGATTGGCTCGTGTCGCCAGCGAAATCCCACCCTAACCCATCCCTTCGCCCAAGATTGTCTGCTAACTTCAGGATGGCCACCAGAGGCGCAGCAGTCGGCAGCATGGGATGGAGTAGTAGTAGTACGAGCTGCTCACAATCTGTGGGTCGGCTCTCCTCATGGAGGGTTTTTGTTGTGGGTAGATTTCTATTGGGTATTTGGCTCGTGGTAGTGGTCTCAACACCTCGCCTAGTGTTCATACCGACCAACCCTCTTGGAGGGTGAGCGAGGTCAGTTATACCTGACCTTCTTCATTTATTTTATTATTCTCTGGTATGTGTTAGTACATTTACCCTGAAGATAATAGATTAAAGGATATTTCGCTGGCTGGGCGACACGAGCCAAATCGCCCAGAAATAGATTTTTCCTTACGTCAAAATCCCTTATACGTAGTTATTAGTGTACATACGTAAATAAAAAGAGAACAAATCGTTCCCTGCCACCCTTCCCTACCCTCCTCCCCCTGCTGGCCTCACGTCATCTTCGTTGTGATAAGTAAAATTCCTTTCTTTTTTTTAATTGATTTTATTAACATTATTATCATTTATCACATTGCTATGTTATTTTATCATTATGTTTGTTATTACTCGTTTATTAGTGTATAAATTGTGTATATTATATGTAATTTAGCTGTGTTTAGGTGTGGTTTCATAGCGCTAGGACGGATTAATACATATTACATTATGTTTTTAATGGGAAAAAAAAATGCTTTTGAGATACAAAACTGTGTTGATATACGACGATGGTAACGGAACAAATTAAATTTTGTATGTCAAGGTTCCAGTGTACTGGATAATGTCTCTCTTTGGATACTTCGATTTTGCCAAATCTTGAGGGCTACAAGAACAGTTGATTACTATTTTACGTACATATAGACTAATTAAAGTAAACGTATCTTTAAATAGGCTTCTAATTATTTGTATCAACAAAACATTTACTGGCATGAGTCAGAGGCCGTTTAACGAAACGAACACTTCTCTGTCCTTAACTCGGAGCGTCGGAAGACGCTTCTCTCTCTCTCTCTCTCTCTCTCTCTCTTCTCTCTCTCTCTCTCTCTCTCTCTCTCTTTGATCAAATTACTGGATAATGTCTCTCTTTGGATACTTGGAATTTGCGTTGTAATCTAACCATAAACTTCGTTTTGTTATTATTACTGGAAACAAGCAATGATTTTTTCATTATTTGCGCTTTTGGAATGTTATATGTAAACTTTGCACACCGCAAGCTAGTATGTATTCATTCGCTCGGAAACTAGTTCCGCATATGAGGCGTCATTAAAAAACATCGAAAAATACGACATAAAAAGTGTCGAAAATCATCAAAACCTAAAAATTTTTGTTATAATCTAACCAGAAACTTATTTTTATTAATATACTGCGCTAAACTATAAAGGATTTTTATCATAGTATGCGTTTTTTAAAAGCGTCGTTAACTCGGAGCGTCGGAAGCGTCAGAGTCGTAACCTCGGAACAAGCGTCGTAACCCAGGACGAATTTTTCCATTGAATATTTAAGAAAAAGCGTCGTAACCTCGGAACATCGTAAGCCGGAACCGTCGTAACCCAGGGACCGCCTGTATATCTTGACTGTGATTCTACATCTCTGAGCTCTTGTAATTTTAGGCCATCTCTACAAAATAATGAGAACTCAAAAAATAGCAACTTAAAATCCTTATCGCTCACCTCTCCATCGATGGTTAGAGCAGCCGAGTGGTGGCTGCCACAAACCACTTTCGTAACACCCATGTGGTTAAGTGTCGCAACGCTCGTAGGAGTGGACCTGTGGCTGAGGTCACCGAGACCTAGCTGGCCCTTGTTCGCTGACCCCCACGCCCACACCTGAGGAAGGAGATTGTATGACACAAAATAAACTAAAAAGTCCATCAAATAACATGTATAGTAGTGCCTCAGGATACGAAATTATAATAAAAGCTAAATTGACCAATAAACAATGAAATATCACAATTTGTCATAAATTGTATTTTTCCTAACTATACAAACCTGAGGTCCTTTAACATAAGGAATTACGGCCGTTAAATCTTGAAAAAGGTGGTTAGGCAGTAACTACCGTGGGGCAGGCTAGCCTGCCCAGATGTAAACACTCCACTTTGTCTTTCGGCCCAGGTTCAGATTGAGGGGTGGCAAGAGGTGGGCATATCTGTAAAGGACCTCAGGTTTGTATAGTTAGGAAAAATACAATTTACGACAAATTGTGATTTGTTCCGATGCGTAATACAAACCCTCGGTCCTTTAACATAAGGAAGACTCACTGATTGGTGGGAGGAATCTGACCGAGCCTCTAGAACTGACTGAAGTTCTGCGCACCTGGGCTACTCCTCCTGGTCGTAACAGCGAGGAGTGCCCTGCTGCCTCTGACAACTTGATCAGAGTATAGGAGATGCATGATCAAGAGTCAGACTTCTGGGCCTTTTCGAAATGAGTGAGGAATCGTGACTCATCCGAAAAAGGGCTGGGAAGAATATTGGCGTCAGAGAAATTAATGCAAAGTTCTGGGAAGGGTTTGCATTATTATCAGTCTCCTTCCTCCCCTTGCTAGAGGAAGGAGCAAGATTGCTTCTTGATTCTGATAAGAAACATAAAAAGGATACTTATGTATAAGCTTACCGCATCAATCGTCCATCCAGCCAGTGTGAGTTCGAGTCCTATCCTCAACCTGAAGGAGAGGAATGGAGGGAAGAGGCGTGGAAGGGGGAGAGCCAGTCACTCTCGCATCCTTCTTACCTCTACAACTGCACACCATGGACGAGATGCAACTTGTCCTCTTGAAGGAGCTGGGTAAGCAAACACATCTTGCAAGCATCCACCACTGGTCCAGGGAAATGAGGTTCCAAGGACCTGTGGGCAGTCCAGAAGGGAAAGAAAGATATGGTCGCAATGACCTATCCATCTTCCTGTCCAATATATTCTTCGGAGTGATGTCCAGTACCTGTCCACTGGTCTATCCATCTGCAGCGAAGTCTCTCGCGGTCTCGTATCCCACTGCAGCGAAGTCTCTCGCAGTCTCATATCCCACTGCAGCAAAGTCTCTCGCAGTCTCATATCCCACTGCAGCAAAGTCTCTCGCGGTCTCATATCCCACTGCAGCAAAGTCTCTCACGGTCTCGTCGTCTCCACAATGGATAAAGACACCGACACTCCATGGTGGGTGTCGATACTTATGGGTACCAGAACATGCAATTAGGACAAAGTAATAACTAATCTGGATCAACCAATACAAAGTCATACAAATCGTCTATCTTGTTGCCACCGATGCTGGAAGGCGAGATAATGATTCTCTCAAGGCATGTGCCCAACAGACGAAAGTCAATTGCCTTCTAGAGACCAAGGTCCCTGATGGCAAGACAGAAGTTCTCATAGTAGTTGAATCTCAACTAAGGAGAAATAATACTATGCGCCGTTGAAGACGAAGGTGATAGGTGAATGCAGACCTACGTCTTCACAGTTGAATCAAGAGAAGTTAACTCTCAAGATTCTAAACGTAGAAAAGTCCCGCCGATGACACCAACCTGTGAAGACGGCTTAATCTCTGTTGTTTTACAGAGGACTGAAAACGCTAAACTGCTACTTCATTGTTGTTCGGTGAGAAGTCGCAGTTGCAATGAAAGCGGAGCACTTTTCAGTAATGAAAACACAGGGATTGTAATGCCTGAAACCGCTTCTCATGGGCTGAATCAGGGAGGACATCTATATACAGTGGGCCCCCAGTATTCACGTTCTCCAGATTCGCGGACTCACACATTCGCGGATTTCTCTCAGGAACATTTCCCTGCATTATTCGCGCAAAATTCGCGCATTCACAGTATTTTTCTATGAGAAATATCCACAAATTCCTGTTTTTTTTATCAGTTTCATCATAAAATGCACTTTTTGTGATAAAACTATTAAAAAAACCTAGTATGAAAATTTTTAGTGGTTTTGCTTGAGTTTTAACTAACAAAATAGGCTGTTTTTAACGTTTTTACAGGGGTTCCAAACATTTGCGGGTTCTAACTATTCACGGGGGAGTCTGGTACGCATCCCCCACAAACACGGGGGGACCACTGTACTTGGAAGTAGAGCTGGAAGGGCGGGGAACAGGCGATGTCTTCCGTTATACGTCTACAATTTGGGATGGACAATGAACAATTGCACACCTACGAATACGAGATATATTTAGAAGACAAACTCAGATGTCTGAAGAAATCATTCCGCGTCATCGCAGCGGCAGGCGCGATGCAGCAGGAGACTAGGCTACAGACTTGTTACCGTGCGGTAAACAGAAAGATGATAGCAAGTCTAGTAAGATATCTCTGTCTGAAAATTCTCGCAACATCAAAGGCGATGCAGTAGAGATGGTCATCCACGTAGGCGAGAATTCCAGCCAACAGGAGACCTAAGTTTGTGATTGCCGGGCAGAGACTCGGTTCATTAGTCAATCATCACAGAGGAGAGAGACAATATCCGGCCGTACTATCTCGGAGAGCCAGCTGGTACTGGGCTGTGGCAGGCAGGACTGGCAGGCAGCCCATACACGCTAGCTCTCGCTCACTCATCATCCTGAGTTGCCAGGTAATCCATTCCAAGAAGGAATGCGTTCGGCTAGAACCATCAAGCGCAAAAAAATACAATCGAGCATTTGCATTTAATCGAAACGGATTTCAGTGAATGCAAACGCTGTGGTGTTGTTGTTGTAACAATACCACAAGTATCTCAAAATTGAAACTGGTAACTCATGGGAGGTTTGCAGGGCAGTCCCGAGTTGCAGTTCAATTAAGAAGATACAATTCATCTCGGTCACAACCCGTAGAGTTAACTACGGTATGTGCCTACACCTTTGACAATTCAACTGGTAACAGAAGCATGTCGCGAGGGCAATATACGTAGTATATTTGTAGGTTCCTGTACATAGACCTCCAGCCTAAATTCTCCTCCATTCAAGGAACAAGAATAAGGACTAGAAGCTGACACCCTTCATTCTCTAAAGAAAAGAGCGAAGGTGAAGTTTTCACGAAGGAAGAATTCTACGGTGATAACAGGATACCGAAGACGATAGTTCAAGCCGAACTGGATGTTCCCACCTGTTCTTCTCTATCCCGGGGTTGGCCGCCTACTGAGGCAACGGACCGTCAGGTCCATCCAGGCTGAGCCCTTCCCGAGATATTCTTCCTTCAGCAGCAGTATTTCCCTCGAATGCTAGAAATTCCAGGAATTCGAGCATTCGGCGAGATTCCCAATTATCATAGTAACAATTATCTGGGATTCTTGTCTCGTCCACTCTGGACCGTGGTTTCGCCCAAGTATTTGCAGATCGTAGAAGACCAGAACACTTCGAGAGTGCTAGAAACTCTGAAGAATTCTAAGTGCTCGGGGAACCCCCCCTTCCCGAATTCGTCAGACGATCATCGGGTGGTGATCCTCCAGATTCCCATAGAAATCAAGGATACGGCAAGATCCTTCCTCAACAACGGGGACTTACGTCCGATAGGACCCGAAGGTCCCTCCAGGAACGCAGTCCCCGACATGGAATCCTACGGAGAATGCTCTGCAGGATCCCTCCCCTTCCCGTCGCAGCCATAGGAAGAGAGGGAATGGGGGAGGAAGATTGGACACTCGCTCGCCTTCCAAGCAGAACTAGCAGTAGAAGAAGCGAGTAAAGGCAGCCATCAACCTGCGGTGATGGCCGCTCAGAGTTTAGGAAAACGTTACTGTCTGGAGAAAACGTTTTCCCGAGGAAGGTTACAAACTCGTACTGTAGGCTAAACGTTTGCCGCCACCGTGACCGTCGTTTGGGTGGGGCTGAGTGAGCACCTGACAGGAGAGAGCCAATACCGTCCTCCGACGCATCCCAGTCCTCGTCGAGGTCGAAACCTATCAAGAGGATCAGAGGGGGAGCCCACCCTGGTCTCTGCGTGCACAGTCCAGCGGGACCATCACGTGAGCAGCGGTGATGGTCACTCCGAGAGTTTGGGAAGCGTCATCGTCCTTGCCAGCCTCCCACGATCTCCTCCAACCACTTGAGCGAGGATCTGTTGGTCCCAAGACCGAACCAGGCTCGTGGTCGTATCGTAAGAAGAGCATTCCTCACGGTCACTCCTGTTCGCCTCGTTCCTCCCGGTGTAGCCTGAGGAGGTTGAAGGGACAGGTGAAGGAGACCTGACGCTCCTACCCTGCCTACTAGCAGAACCAGTAGGCTGGGAGGACTGCAGGTGATCACCAACCCACGGTGGCAATCGAGCTGCAGGTCTGGACCAGCGGTCTTCTTATGGATAAGCGCTGGACCAAGGAACGGAGCGTCGGTCTCTTGCGTCAGGGGAGCTGCTACAAGCGCTCCTCCCCTGCCTACCAACAGACCCGGCAGGCTGGGAGGACTGTAGGCGATCACCAACCCACGATGACGATCAAGCTGCCGGTCTGGACCAGCGCTCTTCTTGCAGGTCAGGAGAGCTGCTACAAGCGCTCCTCCCCTGCCTACCAGCAGAACCAGTAGGCTGGGAGGACTGCAGGCGATCACCAACCACGGTGGCAGTCGTGCTGCAGGTCTGGACCAGCGGTCTCCTTCCGGAGAAGCGCTGGACCAAGGACGGTAGCGTCGGTCTCGTGCGTCAGGGGAGCTGCTATCAGTCGTGCAAGCCGTCCGGTCCCGGTGGGAGCGACGGTTGGGTGACTGGAAGTGTCCACTAACGCGGTGAGAGTGAGCACCATCCTCTCGACGCGCCCAGGCGAGGCTGAACCAGGTCTAGGTGAGGTTGGATCGGGTCCAGGTGAGCTTGAACCAGGTCCAGGTGAGGCTGGACCCAGCGGCCAGGGGGGAGCCTCTTCCCAGCCTCACTACGTGAATGGTCTGGTGGGAACGCCACGTCAAAAGTGGGAACTGGCAGATCGCGGCGAGGGCGATCGCTGGCCTGGCAGGAGTTGCCTGAGCGACTGCCACCAGTCTTCCACTCCGTGCCTGGGTCCTGGCGATGAGCAGGCTCGGCTGCCTGGACCCTGGCTGCACAGTCACCCACGGGCGACCGTACACTCGGTACCTCTCACGAATGAGCAGCCAAGACGGTCCCTGGCGCCAGGAGAGGAGGTACCGGTGTTAGCCGGTACCCCTCCGGTCCCCGTCTTCTTCTTCCTTGCGGAAGGAGAGAGAGGCCCCGTTCCCGAAGGAACAGGAGAACCAGCGGAAGCCCCAACTGTCCCACCGGAGTGGGACAGACCCTTAGAGGTCTCTGAGCGAGACTTCTTGGGGGGGAGGAGGCTACCTTCTCCTTCAGCTGGGGGGCCTCGGAAGTTGAAGGGGAAGAGGAGGCAGAAGACGACGATGACCCCTTCCTCTTCTTCCTGGACTTCCTCTTCGCCAGTTCCCTCAGGACAACTGACAGGTCCTCCATCCAGGATGGAGTCGGGGCAGTTGCGGTAGCAACATGGCCCAAATGCACCTGTCCGAAGGGACCTGCGGAAGCAGCAGTGGAGAGAACGCTTTCTCGAGGAGGGTTACAAAACTCTTACATGGCAGGTGAAGCGTCTGCCACCCTCGAAACTGGTCGGTAACGCAAACGCGACCGTCGTCTGGGTGGGGCTGAGCGTGCACCTTACAGGTGACTGCCTATACCTTCCTCCGACTCTTCCAAGTCCTCGTTAAGGCCGAAACCTCTGAAAGAAAGAAATTACGTCACGTCAACCCTCGGTACCAGACGATCGCTGCGAGAGCGATCGCTGGTCTAGCAAGAGTCACCCGAGCGACTCCTACCATTTTCCGCTCCGTGCCTGGGTCCTGACACGGTGAGAGTACTCAGCAGCCTGGACCTTGGCTGCACAGTCACCCGTAGGTGACCATACACTCGGTGACGCTTGCAAGCGGGCAGCCGAGACGGTTCCCGGTCCGGAGGTGGAACCTCCAGAACCGGGAGAGGAGATACCAGCAGTGGCCGGTACTTCCATGGTCCCCGTCTGCTTCCTCCCCAAGGAAGGAGAGACGGGCTCCGTTCCCGGAGGAACGGGAGGACCAGTGGAAGACCCACCTGTCTCACCGCAGCAAGACAGACCCTTAGAAGTCCCGTGACGAGACTTTTTAGGGGGGAGACCACCTTCTCTTTTACGGCAAAGCCTTAAAAGTTGAAGGGGAGGAGGCATGAAGATATGATGGTCTCGAAGAGGAGGATGACGACACTTGACGAGCTCTCTTCCTCTTCGGTTCCTCCGAATTCTGCCAGACTTCTACCATCAGGAGTAGATAAACCTCACAGGGCAGCTCAACAGCTTCTTCCAGTGACATAACTCCCGGGTAGTAGTGGTAATGAATATGATTATCAGCAGGGGATCAGTACACACACTCAAGGATCGGTACGCAACATGCTACGAGTATTAGATACAATTCCAAGGTTAGGATAACCAATACGAAGAGCATCCAACCAATACTGCTGAAAACACAATCACCACTAGTCAGTAAAATAAGGAAAAAATATTAAAGTAATGAGGCTACTCCTCACGCATCCAAGGGCACCACCCTCCGAAGTGAGAGGAGATCCCCCAACATCAACACCGCACAACCATCCTTCTACCTTCTTCCGATAGTAAGTGAAAGGAAGAAGAAGAGAAATTACCATGACAACAAAACAAGTACAAACCTTTGAAGTTCCCTCAGTAATTCCCAAGCGTAAGCATAATTTCTGGATGAATACATGTCCCGTTACAGGACCAATATCATGTTGAATACATGTCTCATCCTCACATTAAATACATATCTCGTCCTCATGCAGGTCTGAGCCAGTGTTAAAGGGCGAAAGAATGTAAATAATATGTTGGCATACCTTAGCCGCCGACTCTTAACACAAGTAGAGGGGCGGTTACAAAGGCTATCACAAAAAGTGGGTTTGTATATTAGTAATTGAAAAACAAGGACAAACCCTTGTTTAGTATTAATATCAAACACTGCATATGCATAATTATTTAAAACAAAAAATAAACTAAAATGATCCCTCTGGGAAAAAAGATCAACGACCAGTCAGCCGGAGCTCACATCGGAAGACGGCCGAAAGCAAAGTGGAGTGTTTACATCCGGGCCTGCCCTAAGGTAGTTACTGCCTAACCACCTTGTTCAAGATTCAACGGCCGTAATTCCAGCTACGGCGTAAGTACATTCCTTATGTTAAAGGACCGAGGGTTTGTATTACGTGTTAGAACAAACAACAATTTGGACCATTCAATACCTAGCATAACCTTTATTGTAGTACATACCTGTAAATATG
>NC_061101.1:13495626-13532398 GCF_015104395.2 Macrobrachium nipponense | reverse complement strand
GACAAGTGTGATCTCTAAAGCACTTCATAAGTGACTAGATGATTCCTTCAAACAGCTGAGAATTAAAAGCGCATGAAGTGTGAGCTTTTGCGAATTCTTGTTCTTTCCATAACAATATGTCATAAAGGACATATTAGCTGTCACATACGGAAGATGCAACTCTGTGTTGACTTCCCTTTACACGAAGGATGTCAAGTTCACCTACGAGAGATCCTGGATGTGGTCCTCAAGTTCTTGACTTCTGACAGGTTCGAACCTCCAGATAAAAGCTCGTTTAGAGATCTTATGAGAAAGTGCATATTCTTTTTGGCCCTCGCAACTGCCAAGAGGGTCAGTGAATTGCATGCTTTAGATTCTCGGGTGGGATTTAAAAAAGACTCTGCAGCGGTTTCTTTTCAACATCTATTCCTGGCTAAAAATGAGAACCCTTCTAAACCTTGGCCTAGAAGTTTCGAAGTCAAGGGACTCTCTCCCCTCGTGGGTAGAGAGTTGGAAAGGTCTCTTTGCCCAGTCAGGGCCCTGAAGTTCTATCTAAAAAGAAGACACAACTTCAGGGATGTCGCCAAAGTCTCTGGTGTGCAGTACGAAACCCCAAGAGACCTATGTCAAAGAACGCACTGGCGTTTCTTTGTCAGGAGTGTGATAACAGAAGCTCACATGAATTGCCAAGAGAACTCCTTAAAGCTGTTTAGGGTTAAAGCTCACGAAGTCCATGCAGTTGCAACTTCCCTATCTTTTAGTAAGAATATGTCGATGAGGGACATTTTAGCAGCAACATATTGGAGATGTAACTCAGTATTTGCATCCCATTATTTAAAGGATGTAAAAGTAACATACGAGAAATGTTTTTCTCTTGGTCCGTATGTATCAGCGGATACTATGCTGGGGCAGGGAGTGGATACTGATCCTTAAATAATTTTTGTTTTTGTTTGAAAGGATGTTGGGGGATGACTCCTTTCAATCGTAGTACTAACCCCGGTGATAGGATCAGGTGATCGGGATCAGTGTCGTGCTCTTTGATAATGCCATTAGGCAAGGTGTTTTGTCATGTAAGTGGATAGGACCCCATTGACAAAGATCCTAAGGTTCTGTCGAGTAAGTGGATAAGACCCCTTTGACAGACCATCAAGAACTCTTAGCAAGAGGTCACTACCTCGCTGAGGCTCTTGAAGCGATGCAGGCTCCTAGGCAGTAGCCATGAAGTCTTTCGCTAACACAGGTAGGAACCAAGGTTTTTTATTTTTATTACCTACAACGTATGTTGTTTACCTGTCTATTCAGTAAATAGCTGTCTCTTACCCTCTGCCAAAGGTGCCAATCATTTAAGTATATATCTGACAGGGAAGTTGAATGTATAAAAATGTTATTGTCATGATACAATAAAGTTTTATACATACTTACCTGGCAGATATATACGATTAAATGGCCCACCCAGCCTCCCCTCAGGAGACAGGTGGAAGAGAAAATCTGAATTAGAAAACGGGAATGGTTCCTATTCCCGCCACCCAGTGGCGGGGCGGTAGATCACCTGACCTACCTGTAGTGTGTGCCGCGAAATTCGAATTTCTGTCGGGGACGACGGAGTCTAAAGCTAAGTATATATATCTGCCAGGTAAGTATGTATAAAACTTTATTGTATCATGATAATAACATTTTTTGTGATTATGGATTCCCATGAGCTGGAGATGTCTCCACGCCCCCCCATTAGCCGCAGAGTTTGCCCTGGTGCGGAGGGCCGTAAGTGTGGGGCCTTCCGCTCCTTCCCAGAAGTGGATCCTCATGAATTGTGTGTGTGGTGCCGAGGGTGCGAATGCTCTCGCGCTGAGCCTTTTGATTTATGCATATCTTGGTCGGAGGAGCAGTGGGTGCTATATGAGGGTAGGAGGAAGCGACATAAGCCTGCCAGGGAGTCCTCGGAAGGTTCTCTGGCAACTCCCTTGGTCACAGACACGTCATCTTCCTTCCTGCCGCCATCTCAGCTCCCGTGTATGGCTCCTTCCCCTTCGGGGGGGGGGTTCTCGTTCCTTCTCTTTGCCCGATCCGTCGAGCGTGGAGGAGGGGGCGAGGTACCCCGACATCCAACTGTACTCGGGGTCTTCCGTTCGTTCGGGGTGGGTCTTGTCCCCCCACCCCCTGGGGCGAGGGGGAACCCCTCCTGCTAACCCGACCTTTGCCTCCTCAGGTGCTCCTGCTGTGGGCGACAACCTCTGCCAGGTATGGTTCTTGCTGTGCCTCCAGGGTCACCGAGCGTTCGGGGGCTGTTGCATCACCTGGCGGGTGCTGCTCCGGTCATTCATGGACCGGTGACCACCACCGTCTCGACCCTGGGGTATGCCGCCCCTCCTCACCTTGTGTACACCCAGCATGTGACTACGGTGACACCCTCAGCTGCGGTACCGCAGGCCCCGATTGCTGGTTTCTCGAGGAGGGTCGTGCCTCCTCCTCCCGGGTTTGCCGCTCTCGCCTCAGCCCCCGACTTTCGGTGCCCCAAGAGTTTGCCCCTGGACCTTCCACCCGTACCCAGGATGTCGCTGACCGCTGTCCTGCCTCCTGCTGTATCTGATGTTCCTGCCGTGCCTGCCGTGCCTGGACCAGCCCCTGCCGACGTCGTTCCTGCCCGTGTTGTTGCTGCCCCAGTCGCGGGTCCTTCCGGACAGGTGCAGCCGGGCCGTGTTGCTTCGGCAATAGCCCCGGCTCCGTCCTGGATGGAGAACCTGACGTCTGTCCTGAGGAAGCTGACGAAGAAGAAGAGGATCTTAGGATCGACCAGGTCGTATGCACAAGTGGCAGGAGGAGACCAGGAGGGGTCTGTCGCTGTTCCACCTTCCGAAGGAGGAGGGTCTCGAGAGGCGTTCTTGTTGGAGGGACTTGACGGTCCTACTCCTTAAGACGCAGTCACTCCCGAGATCCAAAGGTCGTTTGCAGAGGTTATTGTGCTGATTCGTCAGCACAACGACCTCGGGGAAGGATCACCGCTCCCACCTTCTGAGCCCACGTCCCGCCTCGAGTCGTTCTGGGGTCCTAAGAAGGAACCCAAGACGACGGTGGGTCTGCTGCGATCAGTTCTGGCTGACTTCTTGCTGGGCCAGGTGGACTCGCTTGTCTCCGGACAGGAGGGTTCGTTAAGGTCCGGCAGGTCTTCCATGCTACTTCCTCCGCCTCTACTGCGACAGAGGAGATTCTACGTGCCTTCGGAGGATCGTATGCTGCCCAAACAGGTTAACCGGAGCTAGCTAGGCTAACTCTGGGGGTGTCTCTGCAGCAGCTCCTGTCGGAGAACTTATGGTTCTCGCAGCAAGAGGCACTTGCACTGGAATCCATCGCTATGGCGGCATTCCAGGCAGTCTCCTGGTTAGACCTGTGGTCCCTCATGGTGTCTTAGGTTGCGGCCACCTCGGGAAATATCACTCCCGAAGGTGACCCGGCTTTCGGGAGACTGTGCCAGTCTGGAGGTAGAGCCATCTCCTACCTAGCCCACCAGATGGCAAACCTGTGGGCCAACCTGGTACTTAGGCGTAGGGACGCTGTCCTCACCCAAGTGACCAGGGCGGCTGGGCTTGAGGCGGCATTGGGTCTTCGCAACGGACCGGTGCGGAGTTCCTCCTCTCTCTTCTCAGGAGAGATGGTGGACGCTGTGGTGGAACGACGGTGCACTGATGACAGTGACCGTCTAGTCCACCAGGCAGTCTCGAAGGCGTCTGAGCAACCTCGAATGACTGCGGCCAAGCCCAAGAGCTTGGTTAGCGCTTCCTCTGTGGCTAAGACGATTGCATCTTTGAAGCCCAAGGGAAAGACTCTGCCTTCGACTTCTCCTAGGGGCGGTCGCCATCAGCCCTCCTCCCAGCCCTCCTTCCCACGAGGGGGAGCTGGGAAGAAGTCGAAGAGAGGTGGGAAACGCTGGCGGAAGTGGGGGGCTGCCTGGCGAGCCATTGGGCAACATGGCAGCGCTAGGGAGCGGAGAACTGGATAGTAGACCTCCTTCGGGAGGGGTATCTACTACCCTTCGAGTCTCGGCCACCCCTCACCTCCAACCCAGTCCACCTTCAGACATACGTACCTGGAACATCAAAGGACGTAGCCCTTCGGCAGGAAGTCCAAGCCATGCTGAGCAAGGGAGCTGTGGAGATCGTCAGGGATCGTTCACCACGTCCTTCGGCAGGAAGTCCAAGCCATGCTGAGCAAGGGAGCTGTGGAGATCGTTAGGGATCGTTCACCAGGCTTCTACAGCCGTCTTTTCCTGGTGGAGAAGTCTTCGGGGGGCTGGCGCCCGGTGATAGATCTCTCTCCCCTGAACCGATTCGTTCACCAGTCTCAGTTCACGATGGAGACGGCACGTTCCGTGCTCGACTCCATCAGGGAGAACGACTTCATGCTTTTGGTTGACTTGAAGGACGCATATTTCCAGATACCCATCCATCAATCCTCCAGGAAGTACCTCCGCTTCATCCTCGACGGGACGGTGTACCAATTCAGGGCACTTTGCTTCAGTCTCTCAACCGCCCCACAGGTGTTCATGCGAGTGTTCACTTTGGTGTCTGCTTGGGCCCACTCGTCAGGGATACGTCTTCTGAGGTATCTCAATGGCTGGTTGGTCCTGGCGAGCTCCCGCTCGCAGTTGCTACAGGATGGGGATCGACTTCTTGAGTTTTGCCGCAATCTGGGGATCGTGGTGAACTTCGAGAAGTCAGATGTCGAGCCCAAGCAGAGGATGAAGTACCTGGGTATGCTGATTGACGCCGTAGCAGGGCGAGTCTTCCCCGCAGACTCGTGGATCAGCAGATTCAGGGAGGCAGCCTACCAGTTCCTGTCTCGGCAAGAACAGTCAGCTCAGCAGTGGCAAGTCGTGATCGGCTACCTGTCGTCACTCGAGAAGTTAGTCCCTCACGGGCGTCTGCACCTGCGGTCTCTCCAGTGGAGACTAAAGGAGAGTTGGTCACAGGCAAGGGACCCACCTTACTCCCCCGTGTCCCTCACGGAGGAGGTGAGGCAGGACCTAGCCTGATGGCTGGACGACAGGAACCTCCCCCCCCCCCCCCCCCCCCCCCCCCCCCCCCCCCCCCCCCCCCCACCCCCCCCCCCCCCCCCCCCCCCCCCGGAGATGTTGCTGTTTTCGGACGCGTCAACCGAGGGATGGGGCGCACACCTGGAGGAGTTGCTGGCTGCAGGAGTGTGGGATCGTCACAACAAGCACCTTCACATCAACGTCTTGGAGCTCGAGGCAGCGTTCCTCGCTCTCCAAGAGTTCCAGGACCGCTTGGTGGGACACTCGATGGTGTTGATGTGCGACAGCACCACAGTAGTGGCATACGTCAACAAACAGGGGGGGCTAGTGTCCCTCCCGTTGCACCAGTTGATGTTGCAGGTGCACGAGTGGGCCATGGCCCACTCGGTAGAGCTGTCAGCCCGCTACATTCCAGGCAAGTGGAATGTAGTAGCAGACAAGCTCAGCCGTCTGGATCAGGTGATAGGGACCGAATGGTCCCTACACCCAGACGTGGCGGAAAGGTTCTTCAACCTGTGGGGGCATCCAGTAGTGGATCTGTTCGCCACCCGGCACAACAGAAAACTTCAGGTTTTCTTCTCGGCCATGCCAGACCCATGGGCAGCTGCAGAGGACGCTCTTCAACACCCGTGGGACAACCTCTTCGCGTACGCCTTTCCCCTGTTCTGCCTGATTCGCAAAGTGATCAGCCGAGTGCTGGTCACCCCGAATCTCAGGATGATCCTGGTGGGCCATTTGGTACCCGGTGTTACGGCCTCTGAGAGAGGTCCGCTTCAGGTTCGATATGAAATAAATAAAAAAAAATATTTTAACACCAACAGTTGAAACTGGCGTTACGAATATAGAAAGAAACACTAACACAACAAAGGTTTATTTACAAGCTTACTAACAAAGGTAAATGCAGAATGGTATCTCCTATTTACATAAAAAAATAGAATCTTACACTGCATATTCAAACAGTCCCAGAGGTTATTCAAATACTTGCTGCTTAGTTTAGCGACTCGAAGCGATGACTTCACAAAAGGAGAACGGTGATTCCAGACGTCCTCTTGACTCCGTATTGGAGAAAATAAAGTCTACTCTCGATACTTGAAAGTCAGGAACTCCCCAAAACCTCTAGCAGGACATATTCTTCTTTGAAGTCTGCTCAAGGTCGGGATAACTTGGTCGTCCACTCCTGAAGATGACTATACCAAAATCCAACCAACTCTCAAGCAACTTTTCTTCTGATCCTTTGTCGGTCCCTTTCTCTCTTATCTCTCACGGATGATCTCTGCTGCTGCTGATCTCTCACTGATAATCTGATCTGTGGCTCTTACTGAGGATATCTCTCTGTGACTAACTGGTGTCTCTCTTTTACGATCTCTGCTTTCTCCAACTTTCGACCGTCGTATTTATACGGCATCTTGGGGGCGGAGCCTACGGCGAACGTCACAGGCTCCCGAGATTACTAGAACTTCTTAGAAGACTCTCTACGGAATATTGCATCATATTTCACTGCGTTTCTCCCGCCACTTAGGCGCGTGTTGTGCTCCACGACACGCTCGACGATTCCAGAACAACCGCGAAAACAGGCGCCTCCAACACGGGCGCGAAAGCCTCCTTGCTGCCGAACTTCTCGAAGATGCGTTTTCCTTTCCTTTATCTTTCTTTGCTATGAAGCAATTACCATCACACCCCTACCAGCTGGCTCTGCTTGCAGAAGCACCGAGAGAGATTCCCCCTTGGCACAACCTTCTAGCCCAGCCGCACGTAGAACAGTACCACCAGTCAGTCCAGTCCCTACATCTTCACGGCTGGCTGTTATCCACCATCTCTTGCAAGCGAGAGGCTTTTCTCGCCGAGCAGCAATAGAGATGGCTGGGCACATCAACATGCAGCTGTGTACCAGGGAAAGTGTTCCGTCTTCTGTGGTTGGTGTCGTAGCCGGGGTCTATCTCCTCTCAGAGCCACTCTTCAGCAGGTAGCGGATTTCCTCTCCGTCCCCACAGTCAAAGGATACAGAGCCGCCCTGGCCCTAGTCCTGAAACTGAGGGGAGTGAATATCTCGAATTTGTTCGAGATCTCCCTGCTTATGAGGAGCTTCGAGAGGTCTTGCCCACCCAGGGAACTCAGGCCCCCTGGGTGGGACGTGACTCTCGTCCTTAGGAGTCTGACTCGAAGTCCCTTCGAGCCACTCCGAGAGTCGCCAGACAGGGATCTGACCCTCAAGACCCTCTTCTTGCTGCCCCTGGCATCGGCGAAGAGAGTAGGGGAACTGCATGGTCTTTCCTTCAACGTCAAGCATTCCAGGAGATGGGGATGTATGACGCTCGATTTCGTCCCGAACTTCGTAGGGAAGACTCAGAATCCTTCAGTCCCTGACGACCGGTTCGAGTCTTTCACAATCCCCTCACTAATGGATTTCACCGACAACGATGCGGACGAGATGCTGCTCTGTCCTGTGAGGGCGCTACGGCGCTATCTGAAGAGAACTCGGCACCTCAGGCCTGAGTGTCGACGCCTCTTCGTCAGCACCGGGGTGACCAAGAAAGAAGTGTCCAAGAACACTCTTCCTTTCTAGCTGTGTGAGATGATCAGGAGGGCATACGAGGCTGATGGTAGCGACGACATCTGTACCCTTCGTCCGAGGGCCCACGAAGTCAGAGGTATTGGTCCTTCCCTTGCGTTCCGCAAGAACTTCTCCGTGGCACAGGTCCTGAAGGCAGGGGTCTGGTCCAACCAGACCACCTTCACCTTCTTCTACCTTCGGGATATAGCCCACAGGTCCTTGGACACTTTTTCCTTGGGACCCGTGGTGGCTGCTCAACACGTTTTGTAGCTTACCCAGCACCCGAGCGGACAGAACAGCATCGCATCCTTGTGTGACTGCATGAATGGATGAGTGAATGAGAGTGTGACTGGCCTTCTCTTCCCCATCTTTTTCTCTCCCTCTACCTGTGGGCAGAGGGAAGCGGTTGTCACTACGCTGGAACAGGAGGCGATGCAGGTAAGCTACACGACCGAGCCCCATCCTATCCCTTTCATTAGGGATAGGAGCAATTATCCACCACTTCCTCCGACAAGGGGGGAAAGTGGAAGCCAACAAGAGACAAACCCATGACTTCATATTGCCTCTTGCAATAGGAACAAGTTCTTGCTTGCTAGTTTTAAGAGGTATGCTTGTCTCCCTCTTATTACTTGGGTCCAGAGGTCTGACCATTGATCCTGTGGTACATACCCTAATCATTGGGCAGAGGCTGGGATCCCTCCCTTTGCTCTTACGACCAGGGAGGGAACCAAGGTTGGACGAACACCAGTCTGTTCTTAAGACTCAGATTCCACCCACCAATAAGTGAGTCTTCCTATTGTAAAGGACTGATGGTTTGTATTCGTATCGGAACAAATAACAATTTGTCGAAAAATGTATTTTTCTTAACTATACAAACCTGAGATCCTTTACACAGTCGGACAAGCAGTTAACTACCAAATACCCTTGTTCAAAGCTTACGACCGGTTCCAGCTGCCGCAAGTTACATTCCTATTGTAAAGGACCTCAGGTTTGTATAGTTAGGAAAAATACAATTTTCGTCAAATTGTTATATTTGATGTTGAAAAAGTAACTCGATTCTGACTCAAATTTAAGTAATTATTTTTCGGAATTAGTACGTTTTTTAGGGTAAACAACCGCATGGACTGGCTCAACACACCGACGGTCATGGCATGCCACCCTCTGAAAAAGTACTTATAACGCGTCCTGACACCGGAGATGGGCATCAATCACAACTTGTTGTTAATGAGAGATGGAGCTAAAGACACCTTTACTCTCCTTTCGAAGTAAGTATTTTCTCCAAAGTTAGAAATTAAGGCCAAATTTAAAGCTTTAAACAGAGGGTAGTGAAAACGCTTTCAAAATTTTTACTTATGCTTAAATATTTTAGAAGATTGACGCCATCTTTTGTCAACAAACTTCCCATTTCCTGTGATAAATCCGCACACCATTTGTACCCATAGATGCTGGGGCACTTTCATCACAACAATCGGAACACTGTCCCTAACCACGATGTTTTTAAGGAAACTACTGTTTTGGTAGAAGACGACGACAAAGCGTGTACTAGATAATTATTTAAATAAATAGTAAAACATCAATATTTTACATATTTATGATGATTAGTTTGAAAAGTATTCATTATTGAAAAAGTAACTCGATTCGCTAAATTCAAGTAATTATTTATCAGAATTAGAACGTTTTTTAGCCTATTATGACGTACGATCTTGACTTTCATACCTATTGTAGATGAATTACTATACTCAACTTTCTTGCAGAACAGTTTACCAGTTATTCATGCAGATTGTTATTAGCTATTCATGTAATTGTTATACTGTAATCATAATGCGCATATACAGTATATCTTTATTTATTTACTTTTTGGATATATGAAGATGTTTTACTGCCGGATTACCACCGTAGTGTGACGCAATCACTTTCGATCCCTGGGCCTCTTGTCTGTTTTCGCACCATAGAAATAATGGGGCCGAATTTGCAATGACTAGAAAGTTGTTAAAAGAGGAAAGTTAGCATTGAGGGGCATATGTTTTGATTGAGAAAAATACAAATTTATACAATAGTTAGCTTGTAAAAAATACTTGATTACAAAAAATCGGATGACAACTAAGCAGCATACTACTATGGGTTTCAGAGACAGTGCAAGCACGTTTCTTGGCAATATTTCTTTAACGAGCACTCGTATCAGAACGAGATTTTGCTATAGTGCATTACACCCAGTGCCGTAATTTATAAGGGTATCGTGAATCACTAATCGTAAAGAATAACGACACTTGCCTTCTACCTAACAAGAGACAAAAACTCCATTATCCAGAAATGGATCGAACACGCGTAAAAAATCTCCACCTACCCCCCCCCTCCACTGCCACCCCTGTCCTTCTTCCTTCCTTTGCCTTCCTTTCTCTATCACTCTGTTGCCAATTGGTATGTGTTCACCCTCCAAACTGGTATAAGACTTACACAAAATGTGGAAATTGGTGAAATTAGCCTATGTATTGAAAGTACAGTGGACCCCCCGTATTCGCGTTCTCCAGATTCGCGGATTTCTCTCGGGAACGTTTCCCTGCATTATTCGCGGAAAATTCACTCATTCGCGGTATTTTTCTATGATAAATATCCACAAATTCCTGGTGGTTTTTTTTTTATGGATTTCATCATAAAATGCACTTTTTGTGATAAAACTATTAAAAAAAACCATGTAGGAAAATTTTTAGTGGGTTTTTCTTGAGTTGTAACTAACAAAATAGGCTGTTTTTTAGCATTTTTATAGGGGTTCCAAACATTCGCGGATTCTAACTATTCACGGGGGGGGGGGGGGGGTCTGGTATGCATCCCCCGCGAATACGGGGGGACCACTGTATATATACATAAATATTAAAGCAATTTTATCATTATTGCATTACTATGACAACTAGAATTCATGGAAACAGTTTATAATAATGCATCGACGTATGTGTGAGAAGCTCCACTAATGTGGCAACGATGATTTTGCCGTCCTTAGCATGCAAACATTACAGGTTACATTTATTTCTGGCATACAGTTATTAAAAAAAATCAAAATACTAATATAGAATTAAATCAATGAAAAGTGCCAGCAAAAAAAAAAAAAAAAAAAAATTATAAAGCCCACTTATCTGTGTCGTTCCGCTATGGTTTTCGGCAGCCAGATGTACGACAAGGTTAGAAACATTGGATTGTATCTACTTTAGAAATATCTGTAATTTTTCGGGGTAATTTGGTTGCAAAAAAGGGATAATAGACATGAATTGAATAAACATTTTGAAATAACAAAGTAAAGTTAAACTAAATAATGAGTAAAGTAAACAATTAAGGGAATAAAACTTTGCAGCGTCGTCGTCTGCTGCTCGTAACTGTGTTTGTGGAGTGAGCGCTCAGGAACCAGGAACAGCAACGTGGTTCAAGTGCAATGTGGAGTGAATTAAGACCAAAATGTGTATAATAACAATCAAATAAGCACGTTGGAGTTTCAGTTGTGATGGCAGTAAGGATAAAACCACTGATTACAAAGTAAAAATGAATTCAGTTCAAACCATGACCCCGGGAATAGCAAGTTTCATACTTTCACTAATACATATAGGCAACAAAATGTTGTTTTATTGTGCTGATTACAACTGCAATCTTGAGTAAGATCAATAAACGTTACATATATACGCTAACATTGTTCAAATGAGTGCTGGGAAGGCTGGGAAAGATGGTGTCCATCCGTGACTAGACCCGTCCAGCCTGACGATAGCCACCATATTGGATTTCAAAACTACCTTGAAAACATATTTTACGAAGAGCGTCACATGCGTTACTTAGTTTGTATGGGGGCTTTCATATATCACATTATGTTGACGAAACTTCAATCTTTTGAATGGTATGCTTAGAGTTGTAATTGTATTCTTGTTTCACCAATTAAATATTGAGTGAATAAGACACGGTCAGCGTGATGATGATGGATCGTCCGTGATTGTTTACCCTAACACGTCTTGACACCGGAGATGGACACAGTCACTAGTCATCGGTGGTGAGAGCAACTGCTTGAGACCCCTACTATCCTTTCGAAGTACTAAGTATTTTCTCCAAAGTTAGATATTAAGGTCATATTTTAAGATTAAACAGAGGTTAATGAAAGTCTACCCATGCGCAGTGCAAACATACCTCCATGACGCTTTCGAAATTTTTACCTATGGGGTAAACAACCGCGTGGACTGGCCAACTCACCGACTACCGTGGTTAGTCCACCCTCTGAAAAAGTACTTTTAACACGTCCTGACACCGGAGATGGTCATCAGTCATGAGTTGGTGGTAATAACAGGAGCTCAAGACCTCTACTCTCCTTTCGAAGTAGGGTAAACAATCACGGACGATCCAACGTCATCACGCTGGCCGGGTCTTATTTATTCGATATTTAATTGGTGAAACAAGAATACAATTACGTACAACTTTAAGCATACCATTCAAAAGATTGAAGCTTTGTCAACATAATGTGATATATGAAAGCCCCATACGAACTAAAATAAGCATGTGACGCTCTTCGTAAAATATGTTTTCAAGGCAGTTTTGAAATCCAATATGGTGGCTATCGTCAGGCTGGCCGGTCAAACCACGGACAATCCATCATCTTTCCCAGACTTCCCAGTACTCATTTGAACAATGTTAGCGTATATATGTAACGTATATTTATCTTACTCAAGATTGCAGTTGTAATCAGCACAATAAAACATTTTGTTGCCTATATTAGTGAAAGTATGAAACTTGCTATTCCCGGGGTCATGGCTTGAACTGAATTCATTTTTACCTTGTAATCGGTGGTTTTATTCTTACTGCCATCACAACTGAAACTCCATAGTGCTTATTTGATTGTAATTATACACATTATTGGTCTTAATCCACTCCAAATTGCACTTGAACCACATTGCTGTTCCTGGTTCCTGAGCGCTCACTCCACAAACACAGTTACGAGCAGCAGACAACGACACTGTTTGTGAGATGCAAAGCTTTATTCCCTTAATTGTTTACTTTACTCATTATTTAGTTTAACTTTACTTTGTTACTTCAAGATGTTTATTTAATTCACGTCTATTATCCCTTTTTTGCAACCAAATTACCCTGAAAAATTACAGATATTTCTAAAGTAGATACAATCCAATGTTTCTAACCTTGTCGTACATCTGGCTGCCGAAAACCATCGCGGAGGAGACGATGGATTAGTGGATTATAATTTTTTTTTTTGCCAGCACTTTTCATTGATTTAAGTCTATATTATTATTTTGATTTTTTTAAATAACTGTATGCCAGAAATAAATGTAACCTGTAATGTTTGCATGCTAAGAATGGCAAAATCATCGTTGCCACATTAGTGAAGCTTCACGCATACGCCGATGCATTATTATAAACTGTTTCCATGAATTCTAGAGTTCATAGTAATGCAATAATGATAAAATTGCTTTAGTATTTATGCATATATACTTCCAATACATAGGCTAATTTTACCAATTTCCACGTTTTGTGTACGTCTTATACCCAGTTTGGAGGGTGAACACATACCAATTGGCAACAGTGTATATATATATCAGTCAATAGGCAGGTAACAACCAAGTGAATCGTTAGATATATCCCTCAATATAAACTATTATTAGATAGATAGATGGAAAAATCATAGAAAATAAGTTTAAACTGAAGCAACTTTAACAGAGAGAGAAGGGAAGGTGAAGGAAGGAAGGACAGGGGTGGCGGTGGAGGTGGGGGGGAGAGGGTAGGTGGAGATTTTTACTGCTGTGTTCATATCCATTTCTGGATAATGGAGTTTTGTCTCTTGGTACAAGGACAAGTGTCGTTATTTTTTATGATTAGTGATTCACGATACCCTTATAAATTGTGGCACTAGGTGTATACACTACAGGTACTATCCGACTTACAACCTACTCGACATACGACCACTCGTACTTACAACCTTACTTCAGACAATTGAACCATTGAGTTACTTGGCACTGCACCACTCTCATGAGAACTCTCATCACTCAGGCATGCAAGAACTTCTCATCACTCAGGCAGCATCAGTTTGATATTAATTGTACTGTAGACTGAATTGCAACCAATTTACGTAACAATCGACTTCTGACATGTATGCAAGAAACCTAACCCCATTGTAACTCAATGCCTGATTGTATGTAATATATACTATTACATAAATGATTAAAATGTTTTAGTAGAAGTACATTATGGTAAAAAAGATTGAAATAATGATTGTACATTACATTACAGTACTAAGTAGGCACTTATATAGCAAAGGTTTGATAGTATACCCTACCCAGTATGTTGGCCACTTTCTAAGGTTCGACTTACATCCATTCCGACTTACAACCAGTGGGTCAGAACCAAACTTGGTTGTAAGTAGGATAGTACCTGTTTAGCAAAATCTCGTTCTGATACGAGTGTTCGTTACACAAATATTGCCAAAAAACGTGCTTGTACTGTCTCTGAAACCCATAGTAGGTATGCTGCTTAGTTGTCAATCAAGTTTTTTATAATGAAGTGCTAGATATTGTATAAATTTGTATTTTTCTCAATCAAAACATATGATCCTCAATGCTAACTTTCCTCTTTTAACGACTTTCTGGTCATTGCAAATTCGGCCCCATTAATTTCTTATGGTACGAAAACAGACAAGAGGCCCAGGGAGCGAAAGCGATTGCGTCTCACTACGGCGGTAATCTGGCAGTAAAACATCTTCATATATCCAAAAAGTAAATAATAAAGATATATAAGCGCATTACGATTATAGCAATTACATGTATAGCTGATAACAATCTGCATGAATAACTGGTAAACTGTTCTGCAAGAAAGTTGAGTATAGCAATTAATTTACAATTGGTACGAAAGTCAAGATGTCGTGACGTCATAATACAGGACTTAAAAAACGTTCTAATTCCGAAAAATAATTACTTAAATTTGAGTCAGGAATCGAGTTACTTTTCAAATTAATCATCAAAGATATGTAAAATATTGAAGTTTTACTATTTATTTAATTAATTATCCAGTGCACGCTTCGTCATCGTCTTCTACCAAAACCGTAGTTTCCTTAAAAACGTCGTGGCAAGGGACTGTTTTACGATTGTTGTGATGAAAGTGCCCCAGTGTCTACGGGTACAAGTGGTGTGCGGATTTAGCACAGGAAATGGGAAGTTTGTTGACACAAGCGACTCTGCAAACGTCGAGATGGCGTCAATCTTCTAAAGTTAAAGGCTACAGAGCCGCCTTGGCCTTAGTCCTTAAACTGCGGGGAGTGGATATCTCCACCTCGATGGAGATCTCCCTCCTGATGAAGAGCTTCGAGAGGTCTTGCCCACCCAGGGAACTCAGGCCCCCGGGGTGGGACGTGACTCTTGTCCTTAGGAGTTTGACTCGAAGACCCTTCGAGCCACTCCGAGAGTTGCAGACAGGGATCTGACCCTCAAGACCGTCTTCTTGCTGGCCCTTGCATCGGCGAAGAGAGTAGGGGAAATTCATGGTCTTTCTTTTGATGTTAAACACACGAGGGGATGGGGATCTGTGATGCTCGATTTCGTCCCGGATTTTGTAGCGAAGACTCAGAATCCTTCGGTCCCTGACGACCGGTTTGAGTCATTCACGATCCCCTCCCTGAAGGACTTCACCGACGATGATGTGAACGAGATGCTGCTTTGTCCTGTGAGGGCGCTACGGCGCTATCCGAAGAGAACTCGGCACCTCAGTTCTGAGTGTCGATGCCTCTTTGTTAGCACCGGGGTTACCAAGAAGGAGGTGTCCAAGAACACTTTCTTTCTGGCTTCGTGAGGTGATCAGGAAGGCGTATGCTGTGGATAGGAGTGACGACACCCGTACCCTTCTCCGAGAGCCCACGAAGTCAGAGGTATTGGTCCAACCCTTGCGTTCCGCAAGAACTTCTCCGTGGCACAGGTGCTGAAGGCAGGAGTTTGGGCCAACCAGACCACCTTCACATCATTTTATCTTCGGGATATCGCCCACAGTGTGGCGGGATCACAAGCTGAAAAACGTTCTGGCAAAATCCCCCCCCACCTTAACCTAATCACTCTAGCTGCCAAATCCACCCCAGTCACACTTTCCTCTACACACTAGTACAGCATACACGCAGGACAATTGACCTATAACTACACAAAACAAACAACATAAAACAAAAAAACTCTCAAATCACATGTAGGTACTTACCAACACTCCAGATACTCCCGGGCTTTGCTGTGCTGTCTGCTGTCGAGGTCGCAGAGATATCAACCACAACAAAGACCAAACAACAACAAAACAACACCCAATGAGTACAACTCAACAACACAACAACCAAGGACCACAACACAACAACAACCAAGGAACACAACCACAACTCAACACAACAACAATCAAGGACCACAACACCACCAAGGAACACAACCACAACTCAAAAAAAAAAAAAAAAAAAAAAAAAAAAAACAAACACAATCACAACCCAAGACCACTGCACAACCAATCACCAACAACACAAAAAAAAGCAACAACACAAAAGGCAACATACACACCCACTAACAACATCAAGGAATAATAACAACAACAACCCTCAACCACAACAATCACATACAACAAAAACTCAGGAACTCAAAAGCACAACAAATCCAACAATACAGGCACAACAACTCCTAAGCAACAACACCAAACTCACAACAAATCAATAAAACAAATCAAAAACACACAAAACTCAACTGACTTTCAATTTCTCCAATAACTGCTGTCAACACTACTGTCACCCAGCTCCACCAAAGACTGACTGAAAACTGACTCACTAAAAACACAGAACTCTGACAATCAACAGCACAGCAGAGCCCAGAACCTACCAACAACCAATTCAGTCATTAAACTATCCATACAGCAATTACACCCTCTCTCTCTCTCTCTCTCTCTCTCTCTCTCTCTCTCTCTCTCTCTCTCTCTCTCTTCTCTCACACAGACGTTGTCAATTGGACCCCATAACTCCTCCAAAACAGGTCCTTGGACACATTCTACTTGGGACCCGTGGTGGCTGCTCAACAAGTTGTGTAGCTTGCCTAGCTCCTGAGCGGACAGAACAGCATCGCATCTTTGTGTGACTGCATGAATGGACGAGTGGAAAGAGAGTGTGATGGCTTCTCTTCCTCCTTCTTCTCCCCTCCCCCTACTTGTGGGCAGAGGGCCGCGGTCGTCATACCCTGGACAGGAGGCAGATGCAGGTAAGCTATGCGACTGAGCTCCGTCCTATCCCTTCAGTAAGGATAGGAGTGGTTATCCACCACTCCCCTAACAACGGGGGGGAAGTGGATGCCAACAAGAGACAAACCCATGACCTTATATTTGGCTCTTGAAGTAGGAACTAGTTCTTGCTTGCTGTTCATAAGAAGCACGCTTGTCTCCCTCTTATGAATTGCTCCAGAGGTCTGACCACTGATCCCTGCGGTGCACACCCTGATCAGATGGACGAGCCTAGGATCCCTCCTCTGCTCTTACGACCAGGGAGGGAACCAAGGTCGGACGAACACCAGTCTGTTAACTATAGAACCTGAGGTCCTTTACACTTAGTCCCACTTCATGCCACCCCATCACTCTGTTTTCATGGTCCTAAAGCAAAGCGAAGCTTCACCTTTCAGTCGGCCGGTAGTCGGACAAGCAGTTAACTATCGAACCTCCTTTTTTCAAACTTACGACCGGTTCCAGCTGTCGCTGATTACATCCTATTGTTAAAGGACCTCAGGTTTGTATACTTATGGAAAAATACAATTTTCGACAAATTGTAATTTTTCAGTTCAAACCATGACCCCGTGAATAAGAAGTTTGCATACTTTCACTAATATAGGAACAAAATGTGTTGTTTTATTGTGTGATACAACTGCAATCTTGAGTAAGATCAATAAACATTACATATATACACTAACATTGTTCAAATTAGTGACTGGGAAGGATGTGAAATCCATGCTGGTTACGAATGGCATCTCAGTCGGTCAACGCCATATTGGATTTCAAGATTGCCTTGAAAACATATTTTACGAAGACCTCACATGCTTATTTTAGTTCGTATGGCGCTTTCATATATCACGTTATGTTGACGAAATTTCAATCTTTTGAATGGTATGCTTTAAGATGTAATTGTATTCTTGTTTCACCAATTAAATATTGAGTGAATAAGGCTGATCCACCCGATGGCGATGGATCCAAGGCATTGTTTCCCCCTATATTTCCATTTACATAAATGTATTTATGATGATTGCCAGGGTCTTCTGATTTAACTGAAACTCACATGTAAGTTAATGGAAATAGGCTTAGCCCAAATGAGAATTTATAAATATTTAGGCCTAGGCCACTAGGGTAGGCATTGACAAATGGGTAAAACTTGAAACTACTATATTACTGCAGCCTGGGTTGGTCCTGCCAGTTACCGACTGGAATATTTACCACCTTTTGTCTATGTTTTATATCTCGTTTATCCTCGTAGGGCGGGTAGTGCCTTCAGTGGATTTCATGCGGTGCACTGTAGGCGTTACTCAAGATTCTTTCTGGCATGCTTTCGGCCACTAGCTGCAACCACTTTCGTTACTTTTACTGTACCTCCTTTCATATACTCGTTCTTCCATTTCACTTTCCACCCTCTCCTGACACTTGATTCATAGTGCAACTGCTTTGAGGTTTTCCTCCTGTTACAACCTTCCAAACTTTCACTGTCAATTTCCATTTCAGCGCTGAATGACCTCATAGGCTAGGTCCTTTGCCTAGATTTTATATTCAACTCAACTCTATATATCTTTTTTATGGTTATGGTATGTACTGTCGTTGTTTTATGTTTTACGTTCATCCCCAAGGGGAATGGTAAAGCTCTTGACACCTGCAATCTAGGGTGCAGCGCTGGGTCCTTATAATGGCGTGGCCCCTCCCTCAAATGTCCTGATTTGAGAGTATCATGAGTTATAGGTAAAATCCACACAGATGATTCCCTAAACTTATCTTCATAGTCTGTGAAGCAGTTAACAGCACCAGGCTTGATTGGAAATCCAGCTGAATGCTGAGAGAAAATAGCTCCACCACTACCAGACTTTAGTTTTAGGCTACATCGACATTGTCATGGTTTATAGTAGTCAAAAGATTTTCCTTAGCAGAGGCATAGTAAATCATTTCGAATAGCAATCTCAAAAGCCACTTTGTACATTCTAGGTGCATTTAACAGCTATTTTTCTGTACTGGATTGAAATGCCATTCACAACACTCTTAGTCTCCTGCTTTGTATGTCAAATGTAATCCGTAATAATTATGGCCTACCTTAGAGGGTCTTGCCCTTTGAATTATTCATGTGGCACCCATTTAGTGTCGGTGGCCTTCACTAGTTTTACATTGTTAACATTCAGTTGTGTTTTATGCAGTAGTATATTCTGTTATGTTTTATACTGTGCAGTAGTTAAGGACACTTACTAATTTACTTTTGTGCATTTTCCAGTACAATGGAAAACTAGAAAATGTCCTTAACTGTCTAATAGTACTAACCAATCACATGAATTTTTTTTTCCAGGTTTGATTGCTCATGTAGTGATCGCAAATTCAAAAAAATGCCTTCTCAGCGCCAGCCAAAGCAGCTTCGAATGTCTTGTGTGAATGCTACAAGTGACATGATAATAAATCAGTTACTGTCATGCCCAGAATTAGATAGAGTGAGTATTATTGATCAGTACTTGATTATGTTCAATATGTTGTATCATATAAAAATGGGAACCAGCTGGGAAGAAGATTTTGTATCATTTTGTTTCAGTTCTGTGAATTATAGAAAGTAGGAGAAATCATCATAAGTGATTTTAAGTTGTGATGATATATCTGCTAACATGAGCAAAAAAACTTCTTCCGTATAGGTGAAAAGGAGTGAGTTTTGTAATGAAGAGATTTTAACGAAATCTCTTCCCTGGATGCACAAAAAATTGGTATAGTACTGAGAAAGTATTTAAAGGTTTTTTGAAATCTGAAACTGTGTATCCTTAAGAAATCTTTGGTGTCATCTTGTCAAGCTGGTCCTTTCACTGCATATCTGTCTTAGTAAATGTCAAGCTATTTATATTTCATGGTAATTTTAGAGATAGTTATTAGATATCCCCAGGGATTGCTGTGAATGTAGAATCACAGAAAATTACATGATCTCTATATACCTGTGAGATACAGTATTCATTTAGTACTCTGAGCAAGCAATTCTGTTGTAATAATTAAGGCCAAGCAACTACATTGAGAGCCACAGCATGCAAAATTGCAGTATTCATGGACACACACAGCCTCCAGAGGAAGATGAAGGAAAGGATGGGTGATACTCTTTGGCTCTCAGCCCCTTGGGAGTATATATGATATCATTATGAGATTCTTAAATAAAGCAGCATTTTGTATTTGTACAGAGTCTTCTTCATTCTTGTATGTATTTTGTAAAATGTACACTAGTTTTCCTCTAAATGTTTCTATTCATAGATTTCCTTGGCAGATGCTATAGATATTTGTGTTTTCAGGAGGAGAGTATCCAGAAATTACTCTACAGATATGCACCACCAGTGGTAATACAGGATGTGCTCCCATGTGTCATGCAGCTTCTGGGCACGCTGTATTCGCTTTGTGCGTACCTGAAATCATATCAAGTCTGTTGCGCATTTTATTACACCCCAGGGTAAACAGCTTTGTTATGTTTTCTTTTTTGGAATCTGTTCTTAGATGTTCATTTTGTGGTAGAAAGAGTAAGTAATGTAGTTTTTGAAAGTGCACATAACAGTGTATATTGAATTTTGCTGCCACTCAAAAAATACTTACAGGGTTTTTCATATATATTCTACTGTATACATGACCCTTTGGAGTTGAACTTTTGTTCCTACAACTGTCATTTCAAATACTGTCAACTGCAAACACAGTATATAATTCAAGAAGAAGTAAAGTGTTACAGAGACAGTAACTATCATTAGAACTGCAATATCAGTAGCATTTAGGTCTTGTAATTTACTGATCTATTTGGTCCAACTTTGGGATTGATTGTATTGCCTGCCTTTGTGAAACCAAAGATTATGTCCTCTTTAAACAAGATAATCTTAAAAAAATTAATTAATGATTGCACCCCTTGGTAACCTGATGGGAAATATGTAAATCGTCACTTTAATGTGAATTAATCTTAACTCGGTTATAGAATTGTTCTTTGCAGTGAGTCACAAGATGACCTTACTGTAATGAGATGCACTCGGGTATACTGCAATCTCAGTGCTGATTGGAGAGGCTCATTTTGAAGCTGTGCTTGATAACAGTGTAAAGAGCTAAATATTGCTGTCATCATCTGTTTTGAATAAATCTCACATATGCAGAACAGTAAATTTGTAAGAGAAAAAATCCTAACTTCGGGTGAAGTAATTAATTGACTCTTCAAGAACATTTTTATTTCAGGTTGACTGAAGTTCAACTATCAGAACTAACATACATTGGAGATGTGGAATATGATTCATTGGACTTATTTGAAGCAGCACTTATAAAACAGCTGCCTAATATGTCCCAGCTTACGCACCTTGATCTCTCAACTCATCGTTACAAAACTACTTTTCCCTCCTGCTCTGATGAAATACTTCAGGTTTTGGGATTACATTGCCCAAATCTCAGAGTCCTAAATCTTAATTTCAATAATCGAGTGACCGGCATTGGCCTGAACTATTTATATCCGTCCAAGGATCACCCCGGCTGTGAAAAGTTAGAACGATTGTTTGTGCAAGACTGCAGTATTCAGCCAAAGGATGTGGCGATGGTTCTGTGTTCTTTCAGCGATTTAGAACTGGTTGGGGTATAAGGAGTTGGGGACATCCATTCGGATGTTGAAATCGGTCTCTCTTCCGAAAACGAAGTGGGTGCTTGAAATTGACGCATCTTGACAATACCTTGTCCGGAGTCCAGAGAGATGATGGTGAAATAGTCAAGTTGTTGGTGGACTTGTGTCCTCTCATGGAGAATCTGAAAGTGCGAGTGTGTGACGAAAACCTGAATGAAGTACATAAATTGAAAAATCTAAAGCACCTTGAAGTTCGTTATTACACGGGAGTGCACCATCCTGTGGGTAGGTGTTCAGAACTGTATCTAAGAACTTGTGGGAATCAGTTAACTTCATTTACCATTTACTGCAGCACATTACTCTCACATCATATTCTGGTGATAGCAGAAAGTTGTGTTAATTTGAAGAAACTTTTCGTCCATGCAAACATGGCAGAAATAGATGAACCATTAGACATTAATATGAATAAGCTGGAGATGCTAGAAGTAAGCAGTGTGATAGTGTTTTCTTTTGGATACTGTGTATTTTGATATACGTATCACTTCCAAATTGACTTCTTAAGAAAAATGAATATTACTTTGAGGACTTGACTCGGTAATCGTACGTAAGTTTTATTAGGCTGGAAGTGTCTCTTGATTATGACACCAATGCGTTAATCCAAGTTTGAGATGAGATGAGTCCCATTTGTTGGTCCAGCTGTAAACAGATAACTGTTAATGCTCGCTAGTATCAAAAGAATGGCAGAGGTCACCTTGTTCTGTAAGTCAGGTTTAAGGAAGCAATGTTTGCTCTTCAAACCTTGTGCTGTGTTTGACTCGTAAATTTCATCTTTATGTTGTAATATATCATAAAAAAGACCTGCAGGCAATTTTAAGTATCTATTAATGCATGTTAACATAGATAGTTTTCATGTCTGGCCCAAAGAAGGCATTTGATTTCCCCAGCTTCACATATACGTACAAAGTCTTCAGGCACTAGTTTTAAATCTTTGAGAGTAACAATGTAATAACATGTGACAGCTTTAAAGGGCAGCAGTGCTCAAGTACAGTATCTTATTTCCTTTACTCTTGCACGCTGCTCATCCAGTTCCCCTGGGTTTGGTAAAAACACCACCTTTTGGGTGTCTTACCCTTGTTAGATATGAAAAGTGTCTTATCATACCTTAGATTGTTTCATAACAAAATTATCCAGGCCAGATAATAGTATGCCACTGGTGAATGAATAGAGTTCAGTTCTTGGAGAACCTTATTTTAAACATAGGTCGAGTTTTGAAAACTTAAGAGCGAGTTTTTGTTTCGTGGAATTAATTATATTTGCTGTTTAGGAGTTTGTGATAAAAGTTTTGCTGTATTGTTGTCTTACAGATAACAGAAATCTGAATGAATCTCATGACAGATATTGAAATTCTCACTTACGAGAAATGCAAACCTTTTTTCTGATTAAATGATTTCGTCTCAAAATCTACTACTGTAAGCAAGAACTCGACCTAAACTCTGAAAGTAGTGTACCTAGAAACAAGCTTTTTACAAGTTTTGACAAACAAAAAATAGAGGAATACAGAACTGCATGATTGAGCTTTGGTCATAATTTGTTATTATGTGATGGGTTAAATGTTAATTTAAGATATATATTTGTCATTCTGCTAGTAATGAAGGACCTTTTAGAAGTTCAAGTTGCTCAGGCATTAATGTAGCATAAGGATATAGTAGGTGAATTGAATAGAACTGATTGCTCACAATCAACAAATCCCATGAAATACTGTAGTATATTTGGTAATTTTTGTTTATGGTGTTCTCTTTTTTTTTCTTTTTTTATTTTGTTTTGTTCATAGTCTGTGTCTTTAATCATGTTATCTAGTGAAGAGTATTTTGCTTCATTATAACTTCATTAATTATATACTATACGTATGCCTTATGTATGTCTGAATGTAATAAGATTCAACAGTCCTTTCTTTGTCAGACAGTAGATGGGCTGTCATGCATGTCAGTCATATGAGTGCTCGTCTTCAAAACCCCATAAATCTCGCAGCCTTAAATTATTTCACAGAAGTGATGATATTGTTTAAATCACTTACAAGAAAATCCAGATGGTGTATCTATGGAGACACTGCTTTCTTTTCTCTAGCAGGGACAAAGACTGGTGAGTCTGGAAACATCCAGGACAAGAATAGGCTTCCAGGTATAGGAGGATGAAGGGTTCATTGAAAAAAAAAACTTCTTTTTTACTAAAAAGTTTCTTACAGTTGTTGAATTTGAGGCTTGGAGATGATGAACTGGTCATGAACCCGGCAGCCTGTGCTATTGTTGAGTTCCTTGTAAGGAAGTCGTGGAAGCTTCAGGAACTCTATTTGATGGTTCGTTCTCCAGAGTTCCACCACAGCTTTATCAGCTCTTTAGTACAAATGAATCCCTTTTCTCATCTGAAGGTAAATCATTCTCTTTTTCTCTGTCACTGATTCTCTTTGCCTTTCTTTCTCTCTCTCTCTATCTGTTTATCTTGTTTCTTCACTTATAGGTAAGAAAGACCACATTTTAAGGTAGTTAAGATAATGAAGAACACACATGAAAGTAAAATTATAAGCTTTGTTTGCAAAGTTACAACTCATCAAAGCAGGATTAATCAATTTCAATCATGCTGGTTCTGTTGACCAGGTTAATTATTAAACAGAGAGCATCTGTGTTGAAACAGATTCATTCTGACTTAGTACCAACTTTTAGTTTTTGTGATAAAAATGGGTTTATGGAATTTCAACCTGATCAAGTCATTATTTGTTAATTTCCTTTTTTCTGGTATTAAGGTTTTAATATCAGAGTGCAGATTCCATTGTTATTTCATTTTCATAAGGTAAACATTCCTCATTCATGACTACTACTTACTTTTGTTGCATGCTACCATACCTTTTCTTATTTTCAGGTGCTATAGATGACTTAACATGTATAAATTAAGTGCAGCTATGGTTGCTTCTAACTCTTCACCATTTTCTAACAGAACTTGATCATAGACGTCCCCAGACGTACCTTAGCTGCTCCAATGCTGGAGCTGAGCAAAGAGACAGCTCTCCTCTTGATGGATACTTGTGATAAACTGAAGATCCTCGGCAATTTGAGATGTTGGGATGTCACACCGGAGCAGGTAATGTAACTTGTTTGATTGCTGTTAGTGATTAATTTACAAAATTTTGCAATTTTAGAAATGGATATAGTACAGTGGACTCCCACCTATTCATGGTTCTGGATTCGCAACTTCACCCTTTCACATGTTTTTCTGCGGAAAATATATCCACATTATTATGGAAAATTCCCTTCCCTTCGCAGAATTTTCATTGAGAAATATTCACTAATTACTTTATTTTTTTCATATTTTCGTGACTAAATGCGTTTTTCATGATATAACTTAAAATTCTCAGGTATAAGAATTTTCAGAGTTTTGTTTTGCTGTTTGAACTATCAAAATAGGCAGTTATAAGCATTTTTAGAGGGGGTTCAAGTATTCACAGATTTTAGCTACTTGTGGGGGTGGGGTTGTAGTCTCTATCCCCCGCAAAACCTGGGGCCAACAGTACTGTACATATAGTAATAGTGTTGATAATATGTATGACTCGTGTGATTGCTAATCATGATTCAGTTCCAAAATTTTGATATCTTAGAAATGGATATAGAGTAGCCGTCTTGGATTTCATTTAGGGTATATACAATGCTATTGTACTGTAAAATGAGATCTAAGAGTCGGGACAATGGCAGGTGTTACAGGAGAATATGAGATAACTGTTTTGAAATGCTGATGTACATCAAAAGACAGTGCTGAGGCAGTCTGTATACAGGAAACTATACAGTAGGAATGACTGTATACAAACTGGTGCTACTTGGGGAAGTAGAGGGGAAAATTAATGGTTTATATGAACAGATGAATTTTTATTTTCTAAAAATCATATTCTTTCCAGGTATCAGAACTACGAAGCACATCCAAGGTGCGAAACTACAACCTAACTATCATCTACGCTCAGTCTAATAAACTTAACACTAAATACTTGTGAAAGGTAGCAAAGTAGTTGTAAGTATAAAGGACAGTATATGTTAGTAGAATGTTGAAATGCACTAAAAACTGTTACTCAGTAGAAAAATCAAAGATACTTTTAATAATTGTATAGGCTGTGATTAAAATCACATTGTGTACATATTTTTCATGACTTATACCATGGACAGCTTATATTTCATAAACTTTTAAAGGAAACTTCTACATAAATTGACCAATGTTTTCAATGGGTGTTATTTTAATCAATATAAGTATATTTTTGTATACAGTAATGTAAAACTTATGTTTTGTATATAAAATGTTATGTATGCTTTTAAAATTTATATGTAAGGGAAGATATTATAGTCTTGTCTTTCTGTTTTGAAACTAATGTTGTACATAGGGAGTATTATAAATACAGTATATGGATGCAATGCTAGTTACTTTGTGTAACTTATAACTTCTTGAATGAGGTAAATAAGTACTCTTAAGTTATCTGTACTTCTGTTTCGAAACAGTACATCAATGAAATATGTGGTGACGAATTTGTGGAAACAGTCCACAAAGGTGTTAGTTGTATTATGTATTGCTGCTTTTGAGACTTTATTTACACAAACCATCACTAGGGAGCTCATTGACCTTTGAGATTAAGTGAAGGCTCTTTACAAACCCCTTTAGGAATGGTTTATGAATTACTGCTAAAATTGGGATTCCCTTTTGGTATCTGAATCTTTTAAGACATGTTAGAAAGATTTATCGACATGCTGGAAAGGTCATGCATGCTAGCAGTTTATCATCAGTAGGGGTGCTGCTATTGCCTGACTTCTAAGCAAAGACCAGTGCTCAGTACTCTTCGTCTTTCCTTTCTTGTCCTTTGCAATCTATGCAAAGGTCCTCTTTCTCTTTCTAATGAGGGCTCGTTTGCCTCGCCTACGGAGGACTAGCAACTTTAGGGATGACAACTCTAAACAGTCTTCTCCACAGGTCATAAGAACATGGTGTTTGTTTGGCCAAGGCATTCTCTTTGATCACGTAGGCATATAAAAAAACTGCATATTGAGGATCTTGAGCTCTTTCAAAGTGCAACTCATGGGGGTTGTGATGAAACCATGAAACAGATTTTCTGACATGTAAAAGACTGAAGTGTTTAATTAAAACATGTATAAAGGCATATATAAAATTTAGTACTGGTATTGTATGAAAAACTTATGTTTGTTGTAAAATATTTCTACGTTACCATGCTCAGACTCGCCGATTCAGGCTGTGACTTTTACTCATCAAAACCTATAACCAGGATATGTTTTTAAAGCATTTGGAGTTTGTTAGGTTACAGGAACTTCTACAGTTTTATCAAGGGACTTGTGCTAAATCAGCAGCAGCTTGTTCACCACATAGCCATTGTATAAATAGGAAATTTGTGATAATTAGCTTCAGTATTCAAAAATATTTGGTCAGAAAGCGCAATGGTGAGTTGAATATTAGTTTTGTTTTTTATAAATTACTATCTCAGATATCTTGAATAGTAAATTCCTTAGCATCATTAGAAAATTACCGAGTAACTTTGCCTGTAGTGCATTCATAAAGTTCAAATTTGATTAAATTTTGTACTTTGTAAATATAATTCTTTTGCAAATGAAACCTTCCTTGAATGTATAATATTGTAAACTTGTTTTGCTTGAATGTTGAGTATATTGAAAACAAATCTATCTAGAATGTAAATTATGTATGTGAAAACTAACTTTTTTAATGTACAGTAGTGAAAACTTGAATTTAAGAGTATTGAAAACACCCTTCTTGAATGCTGCTGTTTGAATGTATAATATATAGAACAAATCATTCTTGAAAGTAGAATGTTGAAAAAGGTGTCATATTTTATTGTAGAAACTATGTACGTATATTTATTTATCATTTTTATCAAACTAATTCAGATTATAATGTGTAAGTTTTTAAATAATTTTTGTACAACATATGTCTTATATATCATAGTTTTTCATTGTACGATAGGTACTGCATTACATTGTTGTGTTATCTCGGAGGTATCTTTCACACCGAACTGCATCAAAGGATATCAAAAGCCATTTTATTTTTATTTATATTTCATTATCAGTTACAGTATATCGATTGAGACTTTATAATAAAGTGATATGGTTGCCTACATCTGTGATACTAATAATGTAATTAATCACACATATTTCCATTGCTGGAAAAACATTAATACAATGTATTTATTTTTTTTCTCATTTGACTACAGTATAACATCCAAAGGTTAAGAAAAATACATCATATTATCCCTGTCATCATCAATGTTTCAGTCCTAAGGTTTTGAATACAATACTGTATGTTGTATTTTAGAAGCTTTTATTCTTCATTTTCAAAGCTTTATGTTCGGCTTACAAAATCTAGAGCCCTCAAGTCAAAGTGGGTAATATCAATCACGGTTAAAAATTTCCAATTTGGAATTCACACTTTTGAGAAAAAGTCTTGGATTCAAATTGTTCAAATTTTCCAGTCCTCTGTTATCATCATTCTGATTAAGAAGCTCAAAATTCTTGATAGCCGCAGGGAAAAGTGGAATCGATTGATTGGTTACAGTAAAAGCTGCAGACTTAACGATCTTTTCCATTTGAGTTTGGTTGAATTTGATCATAAAGTACATGTTTTAATATTTCACTGATGAGAACATTTTCCATATCAGATCTTTTATATGGTGTTTCAAGGCCTGTCAGGTTTTTCACCAGAAGAAACACATGAATTTTTGTTGAAAGCTGTACTAAAAAGAAGAAAATATGAAGGGTGAAAGTCTTAACTAACAATCTTTGGATGTGGTTTGATTTATAATCTTGAACAAGACTTCAGAGTCTGTATAATTTGGAAGTTTCACATAGGGCTTTTTTTTTTTTTTTACAAGTATCTGTCCAGGTGTTCGAGGGAAAAATTCAGAATCCAGAATTTCATAAAAAACAAAGCTTGGCACATACAAGTATCACAGAAAGTATTAGATGTATTTCCATGTACGTAAACAAAAAAATGCAAAAAAAAAAAAAACACAAAAAACATGGAATGTTTTAAGAGAAAGAAAAAGTAAACTGAAAAAAAATGTACAACAGCTACATATAAAATGTGACAATGAGTACCTATATCATTAAAAATGAAAGATATCCTAGAAGTAAATCTTCTACTTGTCAGTTCAAGTTCTCAGTTCTGTCGAAATATGAGAAAATAGACTAAAATGTATTTAAGTACTATGAAAAAATTATTATGCTTGGTAACTAAACAAGGAACGCTACCAATAATGGGAATATCATTCAACCGTCTTATGCAGTTTTATATTGCTGAATTGTATTTTCAAAGTAAAAATATACACATTGTCATTTTGAATTTATGATGTATGTTTTAAATAACTCGATGGTGAAACCTTCTAAGTATTACGGTTAAAAGTAATTAGCTTACAAAAATTATGTAAGCTGGAAATTTTAGACTTTCAGATTTTAATACACTAAAGTAATTTATAAATGTTAAATTTACTCCTGAAACCATAGGTAGAAATAAGTAATAAAAATTCTGTAGAAGCTTTTTAAAAAATTGATAAAGTTATACCACACTGCTTTCTACTAAATTGTGATTCAAGTTCTTTGATGGTTTTTTCCACAAGCTTTCTTCTTATATTTGGTGCCTTTTATTTTATTTGAAGTTGCCTATGCTATTTTAATATCTTTTGAATAATCATGTTTTTATCCCAAGTAATAAAAAAGATGATAAACCTTAATGCAACATTGCCAAGTAAAAATACAGATTATTTAGACAAGAATATTCAATATCTTTGAAATGCCAGAGTTAAATTTTTCTTAACTGTGGTCAGAATGAAAGCCATTCATTGTTAGATACATCTTGTCATGCAGGTAAAACTCTTGTGGCTTTGAAAAAAAAGTATTACAATATATTGATACCTTTTGCAATGGGACACTAAATAATCATTGTTGTGAGTGACCAGTTTATTAAAGAAAAAATATTACTTTTAATTTGATCTTCTGTTTATGGACTTTAGTATTTATGTGTATATTGTGCAATACTGAATTTATATTGCATTTAGTGCAAATGATATTCCCCAGGCTTGGTAACATTCTGTATGACATACATTATTATAGCTTTACATATATGATTATCATGACTGATTCTGTATGTTTATCCTGACTGATTCAGTCTGTTCTGACTGACCGACTGACTGCCTGAAAGGCTGCACAGTGTAATTGCGGACAGATTATCTAAACAATGTTTCTTACTGCTGCATGTAGCGTTATTAGCCCTTTTTAACGCTGTTTCCTGGAATTTAAGATAAATGTCTTGATACTATATACTCTGTTTAGATATAAAAATTAGCCTTGACATTAAATGGAGAAGAAAAAAACATGGAAAATGTAAATGAAAATTTCATAGCAAGAAGATTCAATTATTGTATTTGTATATGATGTTATAAAGAAGAATCCATGATTTGAAGGACGAAGTTTCAAGTTAAAACTTGAAGTGTTATATAATCTGCAGCGTACATTGAGACTCTAGTGTATACATGGCCTAAAACCCTTCAGGTATTAGTCCTCATATCTTCATGAATGTTCCATTTATCATGAAACAGTACAGAAATCATTCTTAACGTAGCCTTTTCACAGTCACAGAACATTATTGTAATGAAAAGTCATTTCTGAATCTATACCTTATAAAACTATTCTGTGGCTCAAAAGTATGTCACAAGGCAAAACCAACATCATAGTTCCAAAAAAAAATATCACAGTTCAAAATTTTTTTTTTACACCCCATTTTTTTCATCTTGCGTTTTTGTAGTTACTCACGCAACTGTCAATCAAAGGCCACACAGGTTGTCTTCTTCTTTACCACTACACAAATCCTACACAAAGAAATGCCCTCCAGTTGCAGTAATGCCCTGATGGCAATGCATACTAAATAACTAGTGAACAGCAAAGATAGTGTAGTCCTTGTGTATGATGAAATTCTTGCAAAGGCATAGGTGTATGTAAAAGCTGTGTGTAGATATGAATATTATGGAAAACTTCTATGGGCTCTGTAAGTTTAAATTTGTAAAGAAAAATATAACACACTGTACTGACAGGAAATAAGTGACTGATTGTTAGAGAGGAAAAGATTTTTCTTGGTTGTAACCATGTACAGTTCTTTTAGTTAAGATTTCATAGGAGACATTACTGTAATTAGTGTGTTTTTTTGGAGATGATTTGTAAATACTTTAAGATAAAGGCTTCAATGTCAAGCTCTTTTATTTACTCTCTGCTAACAAAAGGATACGCTATAGAATTCATATATACAATGTCCTATCTTTACATAGTTCATAAAAAGCTGCAAACTTTGATCAAATATTTCACCATTGTAATTGAAAAAAGATAATTTGGTATTAGGACTTAATTTTTCTAAGGTCACAAGGTATCCTTGGGAATAAGTTACGTTTATGCAAAACCTACGCTATCTTTTAGCTGTTCATTTAAAAAAAAAAAGTATAATCTACTACAAGGCTGAGCATCACAAATATAATCACAGATAAGAAGGTACTAAACAGCCCAGGATATATACCATTTAGCCACTACGGGAGAATTCTACTATTGTAATTCTCTTTTGATTTGAAAAGGAGGACCTAGTATTTCATGTAAAATCAGAAGTATTTCTTGGGATGTTATTAAACTATTCAAGTAGCTAAACAAACTGTTTATAGGCCATGCTGTATCAAAAACCAATTACAGTAGTAGAATTCCCTTTGTTAACAGGGACTTTAATGAGCACAGTACATTAATTTTTTTTAATGGTATCTTAAAATGAATGTTTTAATCAAGCCAGGATCATGTACAAATAATGATTGTCTCAAAATTTTCTCTATATAAAGCTAATTCTACATTTCAGATGTTTACATACCCAAAAAAATCTGTTAATTGTTAAGATTTAAAACAGTGTAGAAACAGCCATTTTTGTGTGATTCTGGCTTTCAACAAGAAAATGATTCCTCAGACAACAAGACCTAATTTAACAAAGATTGACTGCATGTCTGAAGCATGTAACACTGAAACACGTCCTTAAGAAACATTACAAGAATCTAATAAAAGTAGCCCATAAAAAGGCCAAAATATAGAGAGAAAATACTATATTTCAGACTGTCGTCTCCCTCTTCAGAGGGAGACAGCAGTCTCTGAAATATAGTGTGCCAAAATATAGAGAGAAAATACTATATTTTAGAGACTGGTCTCCCTCTTCAGGTAGATGAATCTACCTGAAGGAGACAGCAGTCTTTGAAATATAGTATTTTCTCTCTATATTTTGGCTTTTTATGGGCTCGTTTTATTAGATGGAATTCTGTTGTAACAGAACATTTTTACCAGTCATTACAAGAATCTTGTGCTTCAATGTTCAGAGAGAAATCATTTTCTTGATAGCTGATGGATATCAGTGAATTTTTTGTTACGATTGCAGTAATTATAGTATTAATCAAATTGGACCAATTCTCTCTATATTTACAGTGCATTTAGATGTAGTGCTGTCTCATATAAATACTGTTTTTAATAAATAGTGACAGACAATGGTACACGAGCAATACTTTGTAGTCTTCATAGACATGAACAGGACCAAGCAGTGACAGATATCTATTCTACATGATGAGGTTTGTGCGTAATCAGTAACTGCGTTTGTTTAAAAGTTCAAAATTCCACATTATGTTGATAAGTATAACAAGGATGCTAGGTACTTTTGTTTGTATGAGTTTTTAGGTATATTGACGTTCAGTGTTCTTGGAACCACTAAAAGCAATGTACAATTTTGACCAAACATTATTGATAAACCTTGAATGAAAGTGGCCCTATTCAAGTACTAGTGAAGAGGATACATCAGGAACACTTCCAGTCATGTTGGTAGAATCATTCTGTTGTCAAACAGTTGAAACACCTTGAAACTGGTTGTGATGACCCTACAAATTGAGAAACTTTATTAGTGCATCGTATATAAGGTTTGGGTCTGCAGTGCTGTCGGCCGTGTAGCGGACACCATTGACGTCACCTGTTCTGTGGTCCACTTCGCCATACTCTCCTATGATGAATCCATCTGACGTCTTTTCCTCGAGCCTAAACCGACTTATGTTGTGTTCAACAGCTACGTATCCAACTGAGCTGTTAGCACCTTCTGCTACTGTTGCATCTACTAAAGTTAATCCTGTGTTGTTTGACGATTTGGTCGTATTTGTTGACGTGTTCGTAGGGCCTCCATGGGGAGCTAGACCATAAGGATGTAACCCTGTCGGGTGGAGGCCGTATGGATGAAGGCCTTCTGGAGCATAGCCAAATGGAGAGAGGCCACCAGGGGCCTCTCCAAAGGGTGCTAAGCCTTGCGGTGCAAGTCCATGAGGCATGGGTACTTTTGGTCTTTTTCGTGTGGTGGTATTTGTGCTAAGCGTCTGATTTGAAGAGAGAGTGACATTGCTGGTTTTTGCTGTCGTAGAAACAACAAGAGGTTTTTCTGATGTGTTGGAGTTTACTGGAACTGGTTTTGCAGCATTTACACTAGAAACCTTTGCTTCTGTGTGAGCAACTGTCCTTAATACTGATGTACTAATACTGTGTCTCTGGGTTTGTGTTGGCTTAGAGCTGCTCTCAGTCTTTGGAGTGGTTGGTTCATTTTGACTTGCTGTGTTTGTAGCCTTGACTATTTCTGGATTAGTCTTGGAATCTGGTTCAGCAAGCTCTACCACTGTGGCTTGTATTTGTGATGCTTCTGCCCTTGCATTTATTGCTCTGCTACTTCCACGTCTCGAGGAAATGTTGGTGGAATTATTTTTCTCATCCTTCAGTTGCTCTAATGGTACAGGGGACTCTGGTTTCTCTGTTGTTGTACGTAAGTGTCTAGATGATGGTTGCTCTGTGGACTGTGGGGTATCCTCTGCTTGCTTATCACTTGTTTTTGGTCCTGAAGACAAATCTACCACTAAGGAATCACTAAGAAGGAAACTCGTGGTACGGTATTCTGGATCTATGGACTGTACCGTTTTTGTTGGACTTGGAGTGCCTTTTTGTAGGTTTGTTGCCCAGTGTCTGTGAACTGGGGTTTTTCTTGATGGCATTCGACGAGCTTCTGGCTGTGGTGACTCCACACGAACTTCAACTACAATGGAGGACGACGTTGCACTTCCCAAGCTCTTTTGAAGTGTGTCTTCATTAACATTTAAATCTATAAGCTTTTCATCTTCACTTGCCACTTCATCTTTTGGCAATGGTGTTGTAGTATAACGAAAATTTCGATTATTAGAGTTCTTTTGGCTGCTTGGCCTTTGTTGTCTCATGTTAGGTTTTGGCATCAGTGGCTCTGATGTTGTACTGGTGCCTGGTTAATTGTTGATGACACTGCATCTTCTACTGTTGATTGTTTGGCTTGTTGTGCGGTCTGTGGCAGAGGTGTTGTCAGTGCCAAGTTTCTCAATGCTTGCCACTAATTTTCTTGTGTCAGAGCGGACGTTGTTGCCACTGCTGGTTGTCTCAGTTGTTGTCTGTGCATTTCTAGGTTTTGTATCATCAGATTCCCCTTTTGGCTCAGCAGGTGTAACAGTGTCATCCAACTCGAGAGTTATCTCTTGAGTAGAGGGTTGATCAGCTGCTGCAGTAGAAGTAGTTGTTGTAGATTCTGGGGCAACTTCAGTTTGATACCTGAAAGGAGGTCTGCTCACAGGAGGGTTAGCAGCTGGTCGAACCGTTGTCGACTTTGCAGATCTAATTCTCGTTGGTACGGTAGTGGTAGGGGTGTCTGTAGTTCTGGTGGTTCTTGCAATGGCAGGCTTTGAAGTTGTACTTGTAGTAGTTTCAATAGCCTTGGTTGTAGTTTGCCTTGCTTTCTGGGGTTCAGCTGTAGTTGCCTGAACTACTGTAAATGGAGTTGTAATGTCTTTGAAACTGCTCAAGTGACTTTCAACATTTTGAGGTGTACTTGACAATGAAGAAGGCAGAGTCCCTGCCTCTTTGATTGCACTGGAATTCTTCGGGTCTTCTTGCAATGACAAATCATCCATGTAATAATAGTAGTAGTCATAATCTAAAACTGACTCAGTACCATTTTTGTCATGTGACAGTGACACTGATGAGGTGTTATTTGTAGTGCTTTTGTCTTTAGTAGTTGCTGTGGATGGCTGTGACTTTGTTCTTTGTATTGCTGAAGTATCACTGGGAGTGGTTTTAGTCCCATATTTTATTATGCTTTTAAGATCATTAGAAGAGGATACAAGAGGAAGGGTATTTAAGGCTCGTGATTTCTGTCTTGCAGTCGGTAACACACGAGACCTCACTGATGAAGAGGAGGAGGAGGAGGAAGCTGAACTGATAGTAGATGAAGCACTTGTTTCTAAGGCTGCTGAGGCCCTTAACGTTGGCTCACTCGGCAAAGATGATGTGCTGGGTGGACTCTCTGCTTCATTTTCAGTGAGTGGAAGCCGTGTGCGTGGGTCAAGTATCTTCAAGAATTCTGTTCCGTAGATGATCCCACCACGATCTCGTACTGGCACTGCATGTAGCTGAGAGATTGCGATGACAATCACCTGTTCAAAGAAATGAATAGCATTAACACAGTGCTGTTTCATGTATGAAAGTGTGCTGCCTAGTAATAATACAAATGAATAGTGTGAGGTATTCTTTTAATTCAGTAAAGTATTAAAAATACTGTAAATTATTTTTGAAGTGTTTGCATTGAAAAATAAATATTTACTCCCAATTTTCTAATATTGTTGCTCTTAATTCTACAGATCCCTAACTACTTTTTAATAATTATTGATGAAGATTATTGACTAATTTCATACTTCTAAGTTTAAACATTGCTCATGTCGTAGACTTCAGGTTTTGTGCGTTATACATTGTTCACACATTAGTTGTTTGTTAGTTAACGTGGTTCAGATTACTCTAGGGCATAGTAACATAGAAAAGTTGTCTATTAATTAGTAATGGATTGGCAGGGTATTAATTAGTAATGGATTGGCAGGGTATTAATTGGTAATGGATTGGCAGGAGTTTAAGATACAAACCATTGCCTTTATGACTTATTTCTCAGCACAAGTTGGAGTGGCTTTTGAGCTTTAAAATGAGGTCATTAAATGGTGGCTGTGGGAGCCTTACTTCTCCATTCATTTTTTCCCCAGCCACTGTGAAGAGTAGATGTGCTGTGCACACACTCTTCCCTGATTTGTTTGTTGAATGGTTTAGAGGAGTATCTTTTTTTTTTGGATTGTTTTGCTTGGTTTGCACTTATTTTTAAATAACAGAGTAAAAACATTTTCGTCACTTTATGGGGGGGGGGTGCATGGTTGCCTTCTTGGGCACTGCATATCCCCTGTAATGGTAGACCCTTACAGGTACTATGGGGGGGTGGCGGGGGGGGGTAGGGGAGGGAAGGTGTATTCATGCTTCTCTCTTCAGTGAGTCTGTTGGCTGGTTTCCTTTGTAGTTTGGGACATTAGATAAGAGGAGGAAGAGGGATAAGAAGCATTTGTCAGCTTCTGGGAATAATCCATTCTTAAATCCTTCTGAGTCTTCCTTTCAGTCCCACTGTTTGCTACTAGTATTACCCCTCCTTGGACGGGTCTGGAACTGAGCAGAATTCTGCCTACAACCTCTCTACAGAGGATGAGGTAGCTGTTGGTGATTGCAGTTCTCCTGCAGCTGTCTTACTTTCAAACTGATCTATTCTTGATGTACCAGGCACCAAGAAGGTGTTATCTCTCAGAGTCCTGTAACAAAGTTTTACCTTTAGGCCTACTTTCAGCATTCCCAGGTAGCCTGTCTTTTGCAATATTCATGGGACAGCCTTGGAGGAAGAGATGAAGTGGATGTTTCCAGCACGTTCCTGTCTCTTGTGTCTGCAGTTACTTCGGCTTCGTTGGGTATCATGAGGAAGGGAATCCTCCTGTTGCAGTAATTCTCCCAGTGGTTGATCCTCCAGTTGCTTTTGTTTTGTCCTTTGGTTCTGGCTAAGACCTCACCTTTGGTGTTTGTTGTAGTATGTAGTCAATATTTCTTAAGTTGTCATTTGTACTTTCAAACTTCTGTCCTTTTTCTAGTACTTGTTGTCATACCAGAAGTTTGTTCCATAACTTCCTTTCATTCGCGTATTAGACTGTACTTAGACATTGCATATACTATATTAAAACTTGTAATATACAAGTTGCAGTGTCCTGCACTTGCATTAGGACTAGTTAGAAGTGTCATTTAATTTTGCAACAGTGCTACAAGGTTGTTTTGTTTATTGCCAGTCAACTTATGTTTGAGCAGAGAGAAGCTTATTAGCAGAAGGTACTGTCCAACAGGTGAAGGCTGCAAGACTCGAAAGAGAGGAAGGGGAAGCATTCTTCCTTGTCATCTTTATC
>NC_061101.1:13450555-13495126 GCF_015104395.2 Macrobrachium nipponense | reverse complement strand
GATAAAGATGACAAGGAAAAGGAATGCTTCGCCCCTTCCTCTCTCGAGTCTTGCCAGCCTTCAACACTGTTGTGACAGTAACTTCTGCTACTAAAGCTTCTCTCTGCTCAAACAAGTTGACTGGCAATAAACAAAACAACCTTGTAGCACTGTTGCAAAATTAAATGACACTTCTAACTAGTCCTAATGCAAGTGCAGGACACTGCAACTTGTATATTACAAGTTTAATTAATATAGTATATGCAATGTCTATGTACAGTCTAATACGCGAATGAAAGGAAGTTATGGAACAAACTTCTGGTATGACAACAAGTACTGGAATAAGGACAGAAGTTTGAAAGTACAAATGACAACTTAAGAAAATATTGATACATACTACAACAAACACCAAAGGTGAGGTCTCAGCCAAGAACCAAAGGACAAAACAAAGCAACTGGAGGATCAACCACTGGGAGAATTACTGCAACAGGAGGATTCCCTTCCTCATGATACCCAACGAAGCCGAAGTAACTGCAGACACAAGAGACAGGAAGGTGCTGGAAACATCCACTTCATCTCTTCTCCAAGGCTGTCCATGAATATTGCAAAAGACAGGCAACCTGGAATGCTGAGAGGAAGTCAAATCTTTTGCAGGACTCTGGAGATAACACCTTCTTGGTGCCTGGTACATCAAGAATAGATCAGTTTGAAAGTAAGACAGCTGCTGGAGAACTGCAATCACCAACAGCCACCTCATCCTCTGTAGAGAGGTTGTAGGCAGAATTCTGCTCAGTTCCAGACCCCTCCAAGGAGAGGTAATACTAGTAGCAAACAGTGGGACTGAAAGGAAGACTCAGAAGGATTTAACCCCTTCTTTACCGGGTGGGTGAGCAGAATGTAAACATTGTGTTTGCTGCCGAACTGAATCTCTCGGTAGTGACTCAGTTTGGAGGGGTCCGATCGTAAAATATTTGCCAAAAATACACTAATCAAGACAGGCTAATGAAATTTAATCAGGTATTATTAGCACTATAATAATGCTTATTCTCTGTTAGTTTTATCATCCTACAGGGAAAATAAATGATTTTATGGAAAAAAATCGTACAAACTCAGTGTCCCTTGTGCAAGGACACTGTGCGTCGAGTGAGAAAACTACAGTCTTGAATAGAAATTCGGTCTTACAGAATGTTGGTATATCGCACCTGGAACAGCACATAAAGTATTATCAAAATAGAACAGTAAATAAGCACGTAATAACAAAAAAAAAGAGAAAAACTAAAGCGAAAGCCCCGCCAATAAATATGGAAATCGCAAATTTTATAGTATATCTTTCAAAAATTGGTCGATGTCATTTTCTACGTTTTCTAAGATTAGTTTCATCACAGAAAACAACTTTAGGGGTATCAAAACTAATTTTTCAAGTTTCTTGTCCTCAGAAAAAATCGCTTTTTTGCTTTTTCTCTGGTTTGGTTTTTATATATAAAGTTACTATAAGGCTTTATTTTTACGTTCATTTATCTGGTGTTCATATCTTTTATTTGTAAAATGTAATAAGTGAATGAATAAATAAATACAGTAAATGATGATACAACTGGTTATACTTGGGTAGAAGTTATTACATGTTTACGCTTGTCTGGTTTTGTGATTTTTTGTTGAGACGCAGTTCATCTGTCACCTACACACTACTATAAGAAGTAATAATATTTTTTTGGGTCATCATACGTCTGGCATCGTGTCATACTGTTTTATTTTGCTCCAAACTCTTCAACCGAAATTACAGAATGATTGGAAGTCCCTATCTGAAAAGAGGAGTTTTGGTGGTACTATGCGTACCCACGTTTATGCACCCGGTGCGGTGTAGTAGACTTGATGGTGGTACCCACCTACCTCCAAACAAACTTTCGGTAATGAAGAGGTTAAGAATGAATTATTCCCAGAAGCTCTTCCTCCTCTTATCTAATGTCCCAAACTACAAAGGAAACCAGCCAACAGACTCACTGAAGAGAGAAGCATGAATACACCTTCCCTCCCCTACCCCGCCAAAAAAATATAGTATCTGTAAGGGTCTACCATTACAGGGGATATCCAGTGCTCAAGAAGGCAACCATGCACCCCCCCCCCCCCCCCCATAGTGTCAAACATTTTGTGTTTTTACTCGTTATTTAAAAATAAAGTGCAAACAAGCAAAAACAATCCAAAAAAAAATATATACTCATCCTAACCATTCAACAAACAAATCAGGGAAGAGTGTGTGCACAGCACATCTACTCTTCACAGTGGCTGGGGAAAAAATGAATGGAGATGTAAGGCTCCCACAGCCACCATTTAATGACCTCATTTTAAAGCTCAAAAGCCACTCCAACTTGTGCTGAGAAATAAGTCATAAAGGCAATGGTTTGTATCTTAAACTCCTGCCAATCCATTACCAATTAATACCCTGCCAATCCATTACTAATTAATAGACAACTTTTCTATGTTACTATGCCCTAGAGTAATCTGAACCACGTTAACTAACAAACAACTAAAGTGTGAACAATGTATAACGCACAAAACCTGAAGTCTACGATATGAGCAATGTTTAAACTTAGAAGTATGAAATTAGTCAATAATTATTAAAAAGTAGTAAGGGATCTGTAGAATTAAGAGCAACAATATTAGAAAATTGGGAGTAAATATTTATTTTTCAATGCTAACATTTCAAAAATAATTTAAAGTATTTTTAATACTTTACTGAATTAAAAGAATACCTCACACTATTCATTTGTATTATTACTAGGCGCATCACTTTCATACATGAAACAGCACTGTGTTAATGCTATTCATTTCTTTGAACAGGTGATTGTCATCGCAATCTCTCAGCTACATGCAGTGCCAGTACGAGATCGTGGTGGGGTCATCTACGGAACAGAATTCTTGAAGATACTTGACCCACGCACACGGCTTCCACTCACTGAAAATGAAGCAGAGAGTCCACCCAGCACATCATCTTTGCCGAGTGAGCCAACGTTAAGGGCCTCAGCAGCCTTAGAAACAAGTGCTTCATCTACTATCAGTTCAGCTTCCTCCTCCTCCTCTTCTTCATCAGTGAGGTCTCGTGTGTTACCGACTGCAAGACAGAAATCACGAGCCTTAAATACCCTTCCTCTCGTATCCTCTTCTAATGATCTTAAAAGCATAATAAAATATGGGACTAAAACCACTCCCAGTGATACTTCAGCAATACAAAGAACAAAGTCACAGCCATCCACAGCAACTACTAAAGACAAAAGCACTACAAATAACACCTCATCAGTGTCACTGTCACATGACAAAAATGGTACAGAGTCAGTTTTAGATTATGACTACTACTATTATTACATGGATGATTTGTCATTGCACGAAGACCCGAAGAATTCCAGTGCAATCAAAGAGGCAGGGACTCTGCCTTCTTCATCGTCAAGTACACTTCAAAATGTTGAAAGTCACTTGAGCAGTTTCAAAGACATTACAACTCCATTTACAGTAGTTCAGTCAACTACAGCTGAACCCCAGAAAGCAACGCAAACTACAACCAAGGCTATAGAAACTACTACAAGTACAACTTCAAAGCCTGCCATTGCAAGAACCACCAGAACTACAGACACCCCTACCACTACCGTACCAACGAGAAGTAGATCTGCAAAGTCGACAACGGTTCGACCAGCTGCTAACCCTCCTGTGAGCAGACCTCCTTTCAGGTATCAAACTGAAGTTGCCCCAGAATCTACAACAACTACTTCTACTGCAGCAGCTGATCAACCCTCTACTCAAGAGATAACTCTTGAGTTGGATGACACTGTTACACCTGCTGAGCCAAAATGGGAATCTGATGATACAAAACCTAGAAATGCACAGACAACAACTGAGACAACCAGCAGTGGCAACAACGTCCGCTCTGACACAAGAAAATTAGTGGCAGCATTGAGAAACTTGGCACTGACAACACCTCTGCCACAGACCACAACAAGCCAACAATCAACAGTAGAAGATGCAGTGTCATCACCAACAATTCCAGGCACCAGTACAACATCAGAGCCACTGATGCCAAAACCTAACATGAGACAACAAAGGCCAAGCAGCCAAAAGAACTCTAATAATCGAAATTTTCGTTATACTACAACACCATTGCCAAAAGATGAAGTGGCAAGTGAAGATGAAAAGCTTATAGATTTAAATGTTAATGAAGACACACTTCAAAAGAGCTTGGGAAGTGCAACGTCGTCCTCCATTGTAGTTGAAGTTCGTGTGGAGTCACCACAGCCAGAAGCTCGTCGAATGCCATCAAGAAAACCCCAGAGTTCACAGACACTGGGCAGAAACCTACAAAAAGGCACTCCAAGTCCAACAAAAACGGTACAGTCCATAGATCCAGAATACCGTACCACGAGTTTCCTTCTTAGTGATTCCTTAGTGGTAGATTTGTCTTCAGGACCAAAAACAAGTGATAAGCAAGCAGAGGATACTCCACAGTCCACAGAGCAACCATCATCTAGACACTTACGTACAACAACAGAGAAACCAGAGTCCCCTGTACCATTAGAGCAACTGAAGGATGAGAAAAATAATTCCACCAACATTTCCTCGAGACGTGGAAGTAGCAGAGCAATAAATGCAAGGGCAGAAGCATCACAAATACAAGCCACAGTGGTAGAGCTTGCTGAACCAGATTCCAAGACTAATCCAGAAATAGTCAAGGCTACAAACACAGCAAGTCAAAATGAACCAACCACTCCAAAGACTGAGAGCAGCTCTAAGCCAACACAAACCCAGAGACACAGTATTAGTACATCAGTATTAAGGACAGTTGCTCACACAGAAGCAAAGGTTTCTAGTGTAAATGCTGCAAAACCAGTTCCAGTAAACTCCAACACATCAGAAAAACCTCTTGTTGTTTCTACGACAGCAAAAACCAGCAATGTCACTCTCTCTTCAAATCAGACGCTTAGCACAAATACCACCACACGAAAAAGACCAAAAGTACCCATGCCTCATGGACTTGCACCGCAAGGCTTAGCACCCTTTGGAGAGGCCCCTGGTGGCCTCTCTCCATTTGGCTATGCTCCAGAAGGCCTTCATCCATACGGCCTCCACCCGACAGGGTTACATCCTTATGGTCTAGCTCCCCATGGAAGCCCTACGAACACGTCAACAAATACGACCAAATCGTCAAACAACACAGGATTAACTTTAGTAGATGCAACAGTAGCAGAAGGTGCTAACAGCTCAGTTGGATACGTAGCTGTTGAACACAACATAAGTCGGTTTAGGCTCGAGGAAAAGACGTCAGATGGATTCATCATAGGAGAGTATGGCGAAGGGACCACAGAACAGGTGACGTCAATGGTGTCCGCCACAACGGCCGACAAGCACTGCAGACCCAAACCTTATATACGATGCACTAATAAAGTTTCTCAATTTGTAGGGTCACACAACCAGTTTCAAGGTGTTTTCAACTGTTTGCAACAGAACTGATTCTACCAACACGACTGGAAGTTGTTCCTGATGTATCCTCTTCACTAGTACTTGAATAGGGCCACTTTCATTCAAGGTTTATCAATAATGTTTGGTCAAAATTGTACATTGCTTTTAGTGGTTCCAAGAAACAAAAACTGAACGTCAATATACCTAAAAACTCATACAAACAAAAGTACCTAGCATCCTTGTTATACTTATCACCATAATGTGGAATTTTGAACTTTTAAACAAACGCAGTTACTGATTACGCACAAACCTCATCATGTAGAATAGATATCTGTCGCTGCTTGGTCCTGTTCCATGTCTATGAAGACTACAAAGTATTGCTCGTGTACCATTGTCTGTCACTATTTATTAAAAACAGTATTTTATATGAGACAGCACTACATCTAAATGCACTGTAAATATAGAGAGAATTGGTCCAATTTGATTAATACTATAATTACTGCAATCGTAATAAAAAATTCACTGATATCCATCAGCTATCAAGAAAATGATTTCTCTCTGAACATTGAAGCACAAGATTCTTGTAATGACTGGTAAAAATGTTCTGTTACAACAGAATTCCATCTAATAAAAGGAGCCCATAAAAAGCCAAAATATAGAGAGAAAATACCATATTTCAGAGACTGCTGTCTCCTTCAGGTAGATTCATCTACCTGAAGAGGAGACCAGTCTCTAAAATAGTAGATTTTCTCTCTATATTTTTGCACACTATATTTCAGAGACTGCTGTCTCCCTCTGAAGAGGGAGACGACAGTCTGAAATATAGTATTTTCTCTCTATATTTTGGCCTTTTTATGGGCTACTTTTATTAGATTCTTGTAATGTTTCTTAAGGACGTGTTTCAGTGTTACATGCTTCAGACATGCAGTCAATCTTTGTTAAATTAGGTCTTGTTGTCTGAGGAATCATTCTTGTTGAAAGCCAGAATCACACAAAAACAAAAATGGCTGTTCTACAGACTGTTTTAAATCTTCACAATTAACAGATTTTTTTGGGTATGTAAACATCTGAAATGTAGAATTAGCTTTATATAGAGAAAATTTTGAGACAATCATTATTTGTACATGATCCTGGCTTGATTAAAACATTCATTTTAAGATACCATTAAAAAAAATTAATGTACTGTGCTCATTAAAGTCCCTGTTAACAAAGGGAATTCTACTACTGTAATTGGTTTTTGATACAGCATGGCCTATAAACAGTTTGTTTAGCTACTTGAATAGTTTAATAACATCCCAAGAAATACTTCTGATTTTACATGAAATACTAGGTCCTCCTTTTCAAATCAAAAGAGAATTACAATAGTAGAATTCTCCCGTAGTGGCTAAATGGTATATATCCTGGGCTGTTTAGTACCTTCTTATCTGTGATTATATTTGTGATGCTCAGCCTTGTAGTAGATTATACTTTTTTTTTTAAATGAACAGCTAAAAGATAGCGTAGGTTTTGCATAAACGTAACTTATTCCCAAGGATACCTTGTGACCTTAGAAAAATTAAAAGTCTAATACAATTATTTTTTCAATTACAATGGTGAAATATTTGATCAAAGTTTGCAGCTTTTTATGAACTATGTAAAGATAGGACATTGTATATATGAATTCTATAGCGTATCCTTTTGTTAGCAGAGAGTAAATAAAAGAGCTTGACATTGAAGCCTTTATCTTAAAGTATTTACAAATCATCTCCAAAAAAACACACTATATTACAGTAATGTCTCCTATGAAATCTTAACTAAAAGAACTGTACATGGTTACAACCAAGAAAAATCTTTTCCTCTCTAACAATCAGTCACTTATTTCCTGTCCAGTACAGTGTGTTATATTTTTCTTTACAAATTTAAACTTACAGAGCCCATAGAAGTTTTCCATAATATTCATATCTACACACAGCTTTTACATACACCTATGCCTTTGCAAGAATTTCATCATACACAAGGACTACACTATCTTTGCTGTCACTAGTTATTTAGTATGCATTGCATCAGGGCATTACTGCAACGGAGGGCATTTCTTTGTGTAGGATTTGTGTAGTGGTAAAGAAGACAACCTGTGTGGCCTTTGATTGACAGTTGCCTGAGTAACTACAAAACGCAAAGATGAAAAAAATAGGGTGTAAAAAAAAAAATTTTGAACTGTGATATTTTTTTTTGGAACTATGATGTTGGTTTTGCCTTGTGACATACTTTTGAGCCACAGAATAGTTTTATAAGGTATAGATTCAGAAATGACTTTTCATTACAATAATGTTCTGTGACTGTGAAAAGGCTACGTTAAGAATGATTTCTGTACTGTTTCATGATAAATGGAACATTCATGAAGATATGAGGACTAATACCTGAAGGGTTTTAGGCCATGTATACACTAGAGTCTCAATGTACGCTGCAGATTATATAACACTTCAAGTTTTAACTTGAAACTTCGTCCTTCAAATCATGGATTCTTCTTTATAACATCATATACAAATACAATAATTGAATCTTCTTGCTATGAAATTTTCATTTACATTTTCCATGTTTTTTTCTTCTCCATTTAATGTCAAGGCTAATTTTTATATCTAAACAGAGTATATAGTATCAAGACATTTATCTTAAATTCCAGGAAACAGCGTTAAAAAGGGCTAATAACGCTACATGCAGCAGTAAGAAACATTGTTTAGATAATCTGTCCGCAATTACACTGTGCAGCCTTTCAGGCAGTCAGTCGGTCAGTCAGAACAGACTGAATCAGTCAGGATAAACATACAGAATCAGTCATGATAATCATATATGTAAAGCTATAATAATGTATGTCATACAGAATGTTACCAAGCCTGGGGAATATCATTTGCATAAATGCAATATAAATTCAGTATTGCACAATATACATAAATACTAAAGTCCATAACAGAAGATCAAATTAAAGTAATATTTTTTCTTTAATAAACTGGTCACTCACAACAATGATTATTTAGTGTCCATTGCAAAAGGTATCAATATATTGTAATACTTTTTTTTCAAAGCCACAAGAGTTTTACCTGCATGACAAGATGTATCTAACAATGAATGGCTTTCATTCTGACCACAGTTAAGAAAAATTTAACTCTGGCATTTCAAAGATATTGAATATTCTTGTCTAAATAACTCGTATTTTACTTGGCAATGTTGCATTAAGGTTTATCATCTTTTTTATTACTTGGGATAAAAACATGATTATTCAAAAGATATTAAAATAGCATAGGCAACTTCAAATAAAATAAAAGGCACCAAATATAAGAAGAAAGCTTGTGGAAAAAACCATCAAAGAACTTGAATCACAATTTAGTAGAAAGCAGTGTGGTATAACTTTATCAATTTTTTTTAAAAAGCTTTCTACAGAATTTTTATTACTTATTTCTACCTATGGTTTCAGGAGTAAATTTAACATTTATAAATTACTTTAGTGTATTAAAATCTGAAAGTCTAAAATTTCCAGCTTACATAATTTTTGTAAGCTAATTACTTTTAACCGTAATACTTAGAAGGTTTCACCATCGAGTTATTTAAAACATACATCATAAATTCAAAATGACAATGTGTATATTTTTACTTTGAAAATACAATTCAGCAATATAAACTGCATAAGACGGTTGAATGATATTCCCATTATTGGTAGCGTTCCTTGTTAGTTACCAAGCATAATAATTTTTTCATAGTACTTAAATACATTTTAGTCTATTTTCTCATATTCGACAGAACTGAGAACTTGAACTGACAAGTAGAAGATTTACTTCTAGGATATCTTTCATTTTTAATGATATAGGTACTCATTGTCACATTTTATATGTAGCTGTTGTACATTTTTTTTCAGTTTACTTTTTCCTCTCTTAAAACATTCCATGTTTTTTTTGTTTTTTTTTTTTTTTTTTTTTTTTTTTTTTTTTTTTTTTTTGCATTTACTGTACATGGAAATACATCTAATACTTTCTGTGATACTTGTATGTGCCAAGCTTTGTTTTAAATGAAATTCTGGATTCTGAATTTTTCCCTCGAACACCTGGACAGATACTTGTAAAAAAAAAAAAAAAGCCCTATGTGAAACTTCCAAATTATACAGACTCTGAAGTCTTGTTCAAGATTATAAATCAAACCACATCCAAAGATTGTTAGTTAAGACTTTCACCTTCATATTTTCTTCTTTTTTTTTTAGTACAGCTTTCAACAAAAATTATGTGTTTCTTCTGGTGAAAAACCTGACAGGCCTTGAAACACCATATAAAAGATCTGATATGGAAAATGTTCTCATCAGTGAAATATTAAAACATGTACTTTATGATCAAATTCAACCAAACTCAAATGGAAAAGATCGTTAAGTCTGCAGCTTTTACTGTAACCAATCAATCGATTCCACTTTTCCCTGCGGCTATCAAGAATTTTGAGCTTCTTAATCAGAATGATGATAACAACAGAGGACTGGAAATTTGAAACAATTTGAATCCAAGACTTTTTCTCAAAAGTGTGAATTCCAAATTGGAAATTTTTAACCGTGATTGATATTACCCACTTTGACTTGAGGGCTCTAGATTTTGTAAGCCGAACATAAAGCTTTGAAAATGAAGAATAAAAGCTTCTAAAATACAACATACAGTATTGTATTCAAAACCTTAGGACTGAAACATTGATGATGACAGGGATAATATGATGTATTTTTCTTAACCTTTGGATGTTATACTGTAGTCAAATGGGAAAAAAAATAAATACATTGTATTAATGTTTTTCCAGCAATGGAAATATGTGTGATTAATTACATTATTAGTATCACAGATGTAGGCAACCATATCACTTTATTATAAAGTCTCAATCGATATACTGTAACTGATAATGAAATATAAAATAAAAATAAAATGGCTTTTGATATCCTTTGATGCAGTTCGGTGTGAAAGATACCTCCAGATATTTACATGACAATGTAATGCAGTACCTATCGTACAATGAAAAACTATGATATGTAAGACATATGTTGTACAAAAATTATTTAAAAACTTATACACATTATAATCTGAATTAGTTTGATAAAATGAAATAAATATACGTACATAGTTTCTACAATAAAATATGACACCTTTTTCAACATTCTACTTTCAAGAATGATTTGTTCTATATATTATACATTCAAACAGCAGCATTCAAGAAGGGTGTTTTCAATACTCTTAAATTCAAGTTTTCACTACTGTACATTAAAAAAGTTAGTTTTCACATACATAATTTACATTCTAGATAGATTTGTTTTCAATATACTCAACATTCAAGCAAAACAAGTTTACAATATTATACATTCAAGGAAGGTTTCATTTGCAAAAGAATTATATTTACAAAGTACAAAATTTAATCAAATTTGAACTTTATGAATGCACTACAGGCAAAGTTACTCGGTAATTTTCTAATGATGCTAAGGAATTTACTATTCAAGATATCTGAGATAGTAATTTATAAAAAACAAAACTAATATTCAACTCACCATTGCGCTTTCTGACCAAATATTTTTGAATACTGAAGCTAATTATCACAAATTTCCTATTTATACAATGGCTATGTGGTGAACAAGCTGCTGCTGATTTAGCACAAGTCCCTTGATAAAACTGTAGAAGTTCCTGTAACCTAACAAACTCCAAATGCTTTAAAAACATATCCTGGTTATAGGTTTTGATGAGTAAAAGTCACAGCCTGAATCGGCGAGTCTGAGCATGGTTAACGTAGAAATATTTTACAACAAAACATAAGTTTTTCATACAATACCAGTACTAAAATTTATATATGCCTTTATACATGTTTTAAACACTTCAGTCTTTTACATGTCAGAAAAAATCTGTTCATGGTTTCATCACACCCCATGAGTTGCAATTTGAAAGAGCTCAAGATTCTCAATATGCAGTGTTTTTATATGCCTACATGATCAAAGAGAATGCCTTGGCCAAAACGAACACCATGTTCTTATGACCTGTTTAGAGTTGTCATCCCTAAAGTTGCTAGTACCTCCGTAGGCGAGGCAAACGAGCCCTCATCAGAAAGAGATAGAGGACCCTTGCATAGATTGCAAAGGACAAGAAAGGAAAGACGAAGAGTACTGAGCACTGGTCTTTGCTTAGAAGTCAGGCAATAGCAGCACCCCTACTGATGATAAACTGCTAGCATGCATGACCTTTCCAGCATGTCGATAAAATCTTTCTAACATGTCTTAAAAGATTTCAGATACCAAAAGGGAATCCCAATTTTAGCAGTAATTCATAAAGCATTCCTAAAGGGGTTTGTAAAGAGCCTTCACTTAATCTTAAAGGTCAATGAGCTCCCTAGTGATGGTTTGTCAAATAAAGTGTCAAAACAGCAAAAACATAATACGGACTAACACCTTTGTGGACTGTTTCCAGAAACTCATCACCACATATCTCATTGATGTACTGTTTCGAAACAGAAGTACAGATAACTTAAGAGTACTTATTTACCTCATTCAATAAGTTATGTTACACAAAGTAACTAGCATTGCATCCATGTACTGTATTTATAACACACCCTATGTACAACATTAGTTCAAAACAGAAAGACAGGACTATAATATCTTCCTTACATACAAATTTTAAAAGCATACATAACATTTTATATACAAAACATAAGTTTTACATTACTGTATACAAAAATATACTTATATTGATTAAAATAACACCCATTGAAAACATTGGTCAATTTATGTAGAAGTTTCCTTTAAAAGTTTATGAAATATAAGCTGTCCATGGTATAAGTCATGAAAAATATGTACACAATGTGATTTTAATCACAGCCTATACAATTATTAAAAGTATCTTTGATTTTCTCTGAGTAACAGTTTTTAGTGCATTTCAAACATCTACTAACATATACTGTCCTTTATACTTACAACTACTTTGCTACCTTTCACAATATTTAGTGTTAAGTTTATTAGACTGAGCGTAGATGATAGTTAGGTTGTAGTTTCGCACCTTGGATGTGCTTCGTAGTTCTGATACCTGGAAAGAATATGATTTTTAGAAAATAAAAATTCATCTGTTCATATAAACCATTAATTTTCCCCTCTACTTCCCCAAGTAGCACCAGTTTGTATACAGTCATTCCTACTGTATAGTTTCCTGTATACAGACTGCCTCAGCACTGTCTTTTGATGTACATCAGCATTTCAAAACAGTTATCTCATATTCTCCTGTAACACCTGCCATTGTCCCGACTCTTAGATCTCATTTTACAGTACAATAGCATTGTATATACCCTAAATGAAATCCAAGACGGCTACTCTATATCCATTTCTAAGATATCAAAATTTTGGAACTGAATCATGATTAGCAATCACACGAGTCATACATATTATCAACACTATTACTATATGTACAGTACTGTTGGCCCCAGGTTTTGCGGGGGATAGAGACTACAACCCCACCCCCACAAGTAGCTAAAATATGACAATTTGTCGAAAATTGCATTTTTCCTAACTATACACACCTGAGGTCCTTTAACAATAGGAAGTAGCTAGCGGCAGCTGGAACACGGTCGTAAGCTTCGAACAAGGGGAGAACGGTAGTTAACTGCTTGTCCGACAGTCGCGCGCCGCGCGACTGGGAGGTAAACAAATCACTTTTGCTTTTGGCCCATGCAAAATCACAGAGTGAGGGTGGCATGAGGATGGGACTATATGTAAAGGACCTCAGGTTTGTATAGTTAGGAAAAATGCAATTTTCGACAAATTGTCATTTGTTCCGATACGTAATACAAACCATCGGTCCTTTAACAATAGGAAGACTCACTTCTTGGTGGGAGAATCTGAGTCTTTTGATGAACAGACTGGTGTTCGTCCATCCCTGGAATGCCTCCCTGGTCGTAAGAGCGAGGGAGGGATCCAAGCCTCTGTCCGATTGATCGGGGTGTGCACCGCAGGATCAATGGTCAGACCTCTGGGCCGAGTACTAAGAGAGAGGCAAGCGTATCTCTTCGTACCAGCAAGCAAGAACTTGTTCCTGTTTGCAAGAGGGCAACATAAAAGTATGGGTTGTCTCAAGCTGGCATCCACTTCCTCCCCCTGTTGGAGGAAGTGGTGGATATACGCTCCTATCCCTAGTGAAAGGGATAGGATGGGGCTCTGTTGAGTAGCTCACCTGCATCTTGTCCTTATCCAGCAGGGTGACGACCGTTGTCCCTCTAACCACAGGTAGAGGGGGGAAGAAAAAGAATGGGAAGAGGAGCCAGTCACACTCTCATCACTCATCCATTCTTATGGTCACACCAGGACTCGATGCTGTTCAGCCTGCGAGGGTCTGGGTTCGCTACACAACGTGTTGAGCAGCCACCACGGGTCCCAAGGAAAAGGATCCAAGGACCTGTGGGCAATATCCCGAAGGTAGAAGGAAGGGGCATGTGGCTGGTTGACCAGACCCCTGCCTTCAGTACCTGCGCCACGGAGAGTTCTGCGGACAAGGCAGCATCTCCTTCGCATCGAAGGCGGTGAAGTCCATTAGGGAGGGTATTGTGAAGGGACTCGAACCAATCGTCAGTTACCGAAGGGTTCTGAGTCTTCGCTACGAAGATCGGTACGAAATCGAGCGTCACAAATCCCCATCCCTTGTGCTTGACTTCTCAAGAGAAGTCATGCAGTTACCTAAGACGAAAAGAAGGGAATAGTCGTATGACTATCCCTCTTCTCGACTTTGGTTATGTACAGTACTCATACTGACAAGCTATTAAGACGAAGTAATGAGTTGCCTCTCCCTGGAACAACCGAACTAAGTCCACAGCATAGTTTCGTAACTGACTCGGGCGCTCTGAACAGCTGCCGACTGACTGGTTCGGAATCAGTAGAGGCAAGTTGTCCAAGCATCCGGTAAGTCACGTGACCTTCGCCCTTTAAAGAGTTATGCTGAGAGACCAAACAAAATAAAATATTTGTTAGTCACCGATGCCGGACGCCACGGCGATGATTCTCTTAATGCATAAGCTCAAAAGGCGAAAGTCAATTGCCTTCAAAAGACCGAGGTCCCTGATGGCAAGAAAATCTCATAGACGTTGGATCTCAGCTTAAGGACAAACAAACAAATGACGTTGAAGACGAAGGTAGGCAATGAATGCAACCTACGTCTTCCAGCTGAATCGAGAGAAGGAATCTCAAGATTCTAAACCTGTGCTTACAAATGACTGAAAACGCTAACCGCCATTTCATTGCTGTCCGTTGTGCAATGAAAGCGGGGCGTTCTTCAGTAATGAAACACAGGGGAGTGCCGCTTGAAGAACTTGCTTCTCATGGGCTGAACGTTTGGAAGTAGAAGCTGGCAGTGCTGGCAGGTGTGGGAGTAGGCGATGTCTTTCAATACATCTGCTAATCCGGGGTGAACAATGAACAATTGTACACCTCCGAATACAAGATATTTTGAGGACAAACTCAGATTCCGCAAAAATCATTCGCATTATCGGGATACGATGCAGCAAGAGACTATTACAGAATTCTGTTACCGTGCGGTAAACAGAAAGATGAGAGTCGAATAGATATCTCTGTTTAAAATTCTCGCAATACCGAAGACGATGAATACTAGCGTTTCACAGCAGTAGATGGTCATTCATGTATGAGAGAATCCCCGTTAATCAGAGACTTAAGTCCGTGATTGTTGGGCAGAGATACGGTTGTTATTCAATCCAAGCAGGTGAGAAAACAAAGACAAACAACCTTCTATCAAAGCGGCAGCTGATACTGAAAAATGCCTCGGCAATTCAATACGCAGTAGCTGTCGCTGAACTCGTCATCCTGAGTTGCCAAGTAATCCTTTCCACGAAGGAATGCGTTCGGCTAGAACCACCGAGCATAAATGATATGCTCGAGCAATTATATTTAAGCGAAACGAATTTCGGTAAATATAAAAGCTTAAATGGTGTTGTTGTGGACAACACCATAAGTATATAAAATTGAAACTGGAAACTCCTGGGAGGTTGCAGGCAACCCGGGTTGCAGTTCAATTAGAATACTTTTCGTCTAAGTCGCAATCCGTAGAATAACCAGGATATGCGCCTACCCTCGGACCATTCAACTGCTTAGCAGAATCAGTGTCGCGAGGTTAATATACGTAGTATATTTGTAGGATTCTGAACAACGATCTCCATCCTAAATTCTTTCCTTCAAGAAAACAAAATAAGGATGGAGATTGACCACCTTCGTTCTCTATTAAAGAGAGTGAAGGAGAAGTCTTCCTCGAAGGAAAGCTTCAATGGTGAACAGAATACTAAGACGATAGTTCCAGCCAAACTGGATTTATTTCCCGTCCGTTCTTCTCTATTCCAGGTTGGTCGCCTACTGTGAGATAGTCTTCTTTCAGCAGCAGTCTTCTTCCTAATGCTAGAAATTCCAGGAATTCGAGTATAGGCGAGGTTCCCGATTATCGTGTAACATATCGGGGATTCTCGTCTCGCTCACTTGACCGTGGTCTCGCCTAAGTGTTTGGGGATTGTAAGAAACTCTAACACTCTCAATGCGCTAGAAATTCCGTAGAATTCTAAGCAGTCTGCGAAACCCCCACCGAATTCGTCAAACGATATCGGCTGGTGGTCCTCTCGATTCCCGTAGAAATCGAGAAGAAATGGGGCAGGATCCCTCCTCAACGACCGGGGCTTACGTCCGGTAGGACCCGAAGGTCCCCCCTGGTAGCGCAGTCCCAACGTGGGATCCTACAGAGAAATCTCTGTAGGATCCTTCCCCTTTCCCTCGTAGCCGTAAGGAGAGAGGGAATGGGGGAGGAATTGGATACTCGCTCGCCTTCCCAGTGGAACTAGCAGTTGGAGAAGAGTAGGAGCAGCCATCGCCTTGCGGCGATGGCCTCTCAGAGTCTGGGAAAACGTATCGTCAGGAGAAAACGTTTTCCCGAGGAGGGTTACGAACTCTCACTGTAGGTAAGGGTTCCTGCCGCCACTGTGAACGTCGTCTGGGTGGGGCTGATCGACACCTGACAGGAGAGAGCCGATACCGTCCTCCGACTCATTCCAGTCCTCGTCGAGGTCGAAACCTCTCAGGAGGACCGAAGGAGTATTTAAATACGGTGTCCGAAGACACGTAGAAACGCCGCTGTCGCAGTAGAGGAGGTGGAAGTAGCTTGATCGACCGGCCAGAACTGAGAGAGCCTTCTTGTCCGGAGACGAGAGACTCTGGTTCAAGACAGAATCGGCAAGCTCCGATCGCAGCAAACCCACCGTCGGTTTGGGTTCCCTCTCGGCCCCAAAACGACTCGAGCAGAGACATGGGCTCTGCTGTGGGAGCGGCGATCCTTCCCCCCGGTCGTTGTGCTGACGAATCAGTGCAATAACCTGGGTAAAGTTACTCTGAATCTCGGAAGTTACAGCTCTTGAGGAGTAGGACCGTTCCAGTCCCTCCAACAAGAGCAGCTCCTAGGACCCTCCTCCTTCAGAAGAAGGGCCAGCAACAGATCCCTGACGGTTGTTGCCTCCAATCACTTGCGCGTACGTCCTGGTGGTCCTAAGACCAACCTGGCACGTGCTTGGCGCTCGTGACGGGATCGTGAGCGGCGCACCTCTCACGATCACTCCTAGCTACCTCGCTCTTCCCGGTGTAGCCCGAGGAAGTTGAAGGTAGTGGAGAGACAGACCTGACGCTCCCCCCCCGCTCGCTGGCAGGACCAGCGTAACGTGGGGGGCTGCAGCCGATCACCAACCCGCGGTGGGGATCGATCTGCAGGCCTGGCCGTGCCGCTCACTGTGGCGAGCGGCTCGACTGAGAACGTCGACGCTGATGTCTAGCGTCAGGCGAGCTGTTGCTGGTTACCGTCTCCGCCCGGTCCCGATGGGAGCGGCGTCAGGTGACCTGCTAGGCTCGTTGTCGCGGTGAGACCGGCGAGCGTCCTCTCGGCGCGTCGAGCCGCTGGTACCAGCCGTGGCTGGTACCGACGACCGCGGGGTACCCCTTCCTCGCCTCAACCCGTGGCTGGTCAGCGACCGTCACGTCAACCCGAGCAGCCAGCTGGTCGCTGCGAGAGCGTCCACGGTGCCTAGCGAGAGTCGTCTGCACGACACTCGCCAGTCTTCTGCTCCGCGCTTCGGTCTTGGCGGCGAGCGAGCTCGAGTGTCAAGACTTGGCTGGACGGTCTCCCGGGCGGGAGACCGTCCACTCGGTACTTCTCGCTAACGAGAAGCCGAGGCGGATCCTGGTTTAGCGGCAGAACCGCTTAAAACCAGGCGAGGAAGTGCCAGCCGAAGCTGGTACTCCTCTGGTCCCGTCTTCTTCTTCCCTTGGTAGAAGAAAAGACGGGCCCTGTTCCCGAGGGAGCAGGAGGACCAGCAGAAGCGCTCCCCGAATCGCCGGAGCGAGACGGGCCCTTAGAAGGTCCCGAAGGAGCCTTCTTAGGGGGGAAAACCCGGGTTACCAGCTGGTCGCTGCAAGAGCGGCCGCTGGCCTGGCAACGAGTCACCTGAGCGTCTCTCACCCGCCTTCTGCTCCGTGCCGCGTCTTGGCGCCGAGCGAACTCTGGCGCCGAAACTTGGCTGCACGCGGTCTCCCGAGGGAGAACGTACACTCGGGATCTCTCGCTAACGAGAGAGACCGAGCCGGAACCTGGCGTAGCGGCATCGCCGCTAGCACCAGGCGAGGAAGTACCAGAGCTAACCGATACTCCTCTGGTCCCCGTCTATCTCTTCCTTACGGAAGGGGAGACGGCCCCCGCTCCCTCGAAGGAGCAGGAGGACCAGCAGAACCGGCCCCCCGTCCCACCGAGGTGGGACGGGCCCTTAGAAGTTCCCGAAGGATACTTCTTAGGGGGGAAAGGGCAGCCTTCTTCTTCTTCGGCTTATGGGCCTTAGAAATCGAAGGGGAAGAGGCAGCAGCAGACGATGAAGACGAAGATGACAGCTTCCTCTTCTCCTCTTCCTCGTCAGCTCTCGCAGGACAGTCGTCAGGTCCTCCATCCAGGAGGGAGCCGGGGCAGTTGCCGAAGCAACAGGGCCCGACTGCACCTGTCCGGAAGGACCTGGGACTGGGGAAGACACACCGTGGGCAGGACCAGCATGGACAGGCACAGGAATCAGGAGCGACAGGAACAGCAACCAGCTCAGGAGCGGCAGGAACAGCGGCAGCGGTAGACCCAGAAGGGTGACAGCCAAGCCAACAGCGGGAATCACATCAGCGGCAGGTACGGCAGGCCCAGCGATCGCTTCGTAGAATCATCGGCAGCCAGCAGAACCTGGGTCCTGGCCCGCCGGTCCAGGGGCGAGCTGCTGGAAACAGCGGAAAGTCTGGGGCAGGCAACACGAAGAAAACAGGCGGCGGCGGCAACCCCACCTCGGTACGGCTGCGGCCCTAGTAGCGGCAGACAGCGTCATCGACACAGCATCGGGAGTGTAGACCAGGAGGGGGAGCAGCATAAGCGGCCGTGGTAGTAGTGGAGACCGCCCCAGACCTCGCTAGACACTGCAGCAGCCCGTGGATGCTAGGCACGACCCTGCCTCCGCGGTGGTCCATACCTGTCCAAGGTCGTCTCCCACGGATGTAGCACCTGCGGTAACATAGATAGATTAGTAAGAGGGGTTCCCTCACGCACGGGGGGAAGGGGGAAGACATGGACCCCACCCCAAAACGCCAAGGAAGACCCCACCAAATACAAAATACAACGAAGAAGCTGAGGCGGGGGGCAGGAAGGAAGACGAAGAATCGGATACCAAGGGAGTCGCGGGAGAGCTTTCCGACGACTTCCTGGCAGACCCCTTCGCTTCCCCTACCCCCGCACAGCAGTGAAAAGTAATATGAAAATGAAACAGAATACTGCCCTTGCGATTCACTTCATAGAACTTAAAGGGGAAAAGATCAATTCCGGGTAAGAACGGAAACTTGATCCAATAATATGAATGCTATCATAAAATATATATGAAAAATGAAACAGAATACTGCACTTGCGATTTCATTTCACATAAAAAAACGTAAGGATCAATTCCCGGGTAAGAACGAAAATTGATCCAAATTAAATTTCATGCAATAAATAAATGAAAATGAAAAGAATATTGCAATTGCGAATCCACTTTCATTGCATTCTATTATACAAAATTAAAAGGCTCGTGCCGAGCGCAAACACACTCTCGGTAACGAACGCACAGGGCAAACATATAATGAAAAGAGTACTTACATTTTTCAATTACACACTTTCGCCCAAAATACATGACTCGGCGCGAGCGCGTTCGCCCTCGGCACCGAGGCATAATTCAAGGGTTCAATTCATGAAAAGAGAGGAAATCGCCGCATCTACGGCGATAACTCCATGTTGGTTCATAATTAAGTAATGAAAATGAAAACAGTGTACTTACAGTTTCATTTTCAAGTCAAACAAACCATTAATAGAAAAACACAATATAAACAAAGCATACGACGATGAAGCGGGCAGAGAGCGATGACGAACACGTCCTTCACACCCGCGGCCGAAAGCAAAAGTGATTTGTTTACCTCCCAGTCGCGCGGCGCGCGACTGTCGGACAAGCAGTTAACTACCGTTCTCCCCTTGTTCGAAGCTTACGACCGTTCCAGCTGCCGCTAGCTACTTCCTATTGTTAAAGGACCGATGGTTTGTATTACGTATCGGAACAACTGTGAATACTTGAACCCCCTCTAAAAATGCTTATAACTGCCTATTTTGATAGTTCAAACAGCAAAACAAAACTCTGAAATACTTATACCTGAGAATTTTAATAGTTTTATCATGAAAAATGTATTTAGTCACGAAAATAGGAAAATAAAGTAATTAGTGAATATTTCTCAATGAAAAATTCTGTGAATAAGCGAATTTTCCATAATAATGTGGATATATTTTCCGCAATAAACCCTGTGAATGGGTGAAGTTGCGAATCCAGAACCATGAATAGGTGGGAGTCCACTGTACTATATCCATTTCTAAAATTGCAAAATTTTGTAAATTAATCACTAACAGCAATCAAACAAGTTACATTACCTGCTCCGGTGTGACATCCCAACATCTCAAATTGCCGAGGATCTTCAGTTTATCACAAGTATCCATCAAGAGGAGAGCTGTCTCTTTGCTCAGCTCCAGCATTGGAGCAGCTAAGGTACGTCTGGGGACATCTATGATCAAGTTCTGTTAGAAAATGGTGAAGAGTTAGAGTAACAATTATAGCTACACTTAATTTATACATGTTAAGTCATCTATAGCAGTGTTGTCCAAAATGGGGTCCGCGTACCCCTGGGGGCAACATAGATCATGAGGGTACGTGAACAAACAAGGAACACAACACACACACAACAGAAACATCCCATCAGTGAACATCAACCTCCCATCTCACATTAAGTTGCCAGTAATTTTCAAGCATTTTGTTATTAAATCATTTTTATTTGTGTAATAAATTTGAATTTATTGACCAACACTCCTATGATGCAGTCTTTTCATAATTAATATACTATTTTCATGATTATCCTAAATAAAACTGAGTTTGGTCAGCCACGGTGAGCGAGGAGGGGTACATAACAGTAGGAGAAGGTAAAAAAAAGGGTACAATAGGCGAAAATGTTTGGACAACACTGATCTATAGCACCTGAAAATAAGAAAAGGTATGGTAGCATACAACAAAAGTACGTAGTAGTCATGAATGAGGAAATAATTTACCTTATGAAAATGAAAATAACAATGGAATCTGCACTCTGATATTAAAACCTTAATAGTACCAGAAAGGAAAATAACAAATAATGACTTGATTAGGTTGAAATTCCATAAACCCATTTTTATCACAAAAACTAAAAGTTGGTACTAAGTCAGAATGAATCTGTTTCAACACAGATGCTCTCTGTTAATAATTAACCTAGTCAACAGAACCAGCATGATTGAAATTGATTAATCCTGCTTTGATGAAGTTGTAACTTTGCAAAACAAAGCTTATAATTTTACTTTCATGTGTGTTCTTCATTATCTTAACTACCTTAAAATGTGGTCTTTCTACCTATAAGTGAAGAAAAACAAGATAAACAGATAGAGAGAGAGAAAAAAGAAAGGCAAAGAGAATCAGTGACAGAGAAAAAGAGAATGATTTACCTTCAGATGAGAGAAGGGATTCATTTGTACTAAAGAGCTGATAAAGCTGTGGTGGAACTCTGGAGAACGAACCATCAAATAGAGTTCCTGAAGCTTCCACGACTTCCTTACAAGGAACTCAACAAAAGCACAGGCTGCCGGGTTCATGACCAGTTCATCATCTCCAAGCCTCAAATTCAACAACTGTAAGAAACTTTTTAGTAAAAAAGAAGTTTTTTTTCAATGAACCCTTCATCCTATATACCTGGAAGCCTTATTCTTGTCCTGGATGTTTCCAGACTCACCAGTCTTTGTCCCTGCTAGAGAAAAGAAAGCAGTGTCTCCATAGATACACCATCTGGATTTTGTTGTAAGTGATTTAAACAATATCATCACTTCTGTGAAATAATTTAAGGCTGCGAGATTTATGGGGTTTGAAGACGAGCACTCATTATATGACTGACATGCATGAACAGCCCATCTACTGTCTGACAAAGAAAAGACTGTTGAATCTTATTACATTCAGAACATACATAAGGCATACATATAGCATATAATTATGAAGTTATAATGAAGCAAAATACTCTTCACTAGATAACATAATTAAAGACACAGACTATGAACAAAACAAAAGAAAAAAAAAAGAGAACACCATAACAAAAATTACCAAATATACTACAGTATTTCATGGGATTTGTTGATTGTGAGCAATCAGTTCTATTCAATTCACCTACTATATCCTTATGCTACATTAATGCTTGAGCAACTTGAACTTCTAAAAAGTCCTTCATTATTAGCAGAATGACAAACAGATATCTTGAATTTACATATAACCCATCACATAATAACAAATAATGACCAAAGCTCAATCATGCAGTTCTGTCATCCTCTATTTTTATTTTTCAAAACTTGTAAAAAAGTTTGTCTCTAGGTACACTACTTTCAAGTTTATGTCAAGTTCTTGCTTACAGTAGTAGATTTTGAGATGAAATCATTTAATCAGAAAAAAGGTTTGCATTTCTCGTAAGTGAGAATTTCAATATCTGTCATAAGGAGATTAATTCAGATTTCTGTTATCTGTAAGACAACAATACAGCAAAACTTTTATCACAAACTCCTAAACAGCAAATATAATTAATTCCACAAAACAAAAACTCGATCTTAAGTTTTCAAAACTCGACCTATGTTTAAAATAAGGTTCTCCAAGAACTGAACTCTATTCATTCACCAGTGGCATACTATTATCTGCCTGGCATATATTTGTTATGAAACAATCTAAGGTATGATAAGACACTTTTCATATCTAACAAGGGTAAGACACCCAAAAGGTGGTGTTTTTACCAAACCCAGGGGAACTGGATGAGCAGCGTGCAAGAGTAAAGGAAATAAGATTTACGAGTCAAACACAGCACAAGGTTTGAAGAGCAAACATTGCTTCCTTAAACCTGACTTACAGAACAAGGTGACCTCTGCCATTCTTTTGATACTAGCGAGCATTAACAGTTATCTGTTTACAGCTGGACCAACAAATGGGACTCATCTCATCTCAAACTTGGATTAACGCATTGGTGTCATAATCATGAGACACTTCCAGCCTAATAAAACTTACGTATGATTACAGAGTCAAGTCCTCAAAGTAATATTCATTTTTCTTAAGAAGTCAATTTGGAAGTGATACGTATATCAAAATACACAGTATCCAAAAGAAAACACTATCACACTGCTTACTTCTAGCATCTCCAGCTTATTCATATTAATGTCTAATGGTTCATCTATTTCTGCCATGTTTGCATGGACGAAAAGTTTCTTCAAATTAACACAACTTTCTGCTATCACCAGAATATGATGTGAGAGTAATGTGCTGCAGTAAATGGTAAATGAAGTTAACTGATTCCCACAAGTTCTTAGATACAGTTCTGAACACCTACCCACAGGATGGTGCACTCCCGTGTAATAACGAACTTCAAGGTGCTTTAGATTTTTCAATTTATGTACTTCATTCAGGTTTTCGTCACACACTCGCACTTTAAGATTCTCCATGAGAGGACACAAGTCCACCAATAACTTGACTATTTCACCATCATCTCTCTGGACTCCGGACAAGGTATTGTCAAGATGCGTCAATTTCAAGCACCCACTTCGTTTTCGGAAGAGAGACCGAGATTTCAACATCCGAATGGATGTCCCCAACTCCTTATACCCAACCAGTTCTAAATCGCTGAAAGAACACAGAACCATCGCCACATCCTTTGGCTGAATACTGCAGTCTTGCACAAACAATCGTTCTAACTTTCACAGCCGGGTGATCCTTGGACGGATATAAATATTTTCAGTGCCAATGCGGTCACTCGATTATTGAAATTAAGATTTAGGACTCTGAGATTTGGGCAATGTAATCCCAAAACCTGAAGTATTTCATCAGAGCAGGAGGGAAAAGTAGTTTTGTAACGATGAGTTGAGAGATCAAGGTGCGTAAGCTGGGACATATTAGGCAGCTGTTTTATAAGTGCTGCTTCAAATAAGTCCAATGAATCATATTCCACATCTCCAATGTATGTTAGTTCTGACAGCTGAACTTCAGTCAACCTGAAAAAAAAATGTTCTTGAAGAGTCAATTAATTACTTCACCGAAGTTAGGATTTTTTGCTCTTACAACTTACTGTTCTGCATATGTGAGATTTATTCAAAACAGATGATGGCAGCAATATTTAGCTCTTTACACTGCTATCAAGCACAGCTTCAAATGAGCCTCTCCAATCAGCCCTGAGATTGCAGAATACCCGAGTGCCTCTCATTACAGTTAGGTCATCTTGTAACACTTCAAACTACAAAGAACAATTCAATAACCGAGTTAAGATTAATTCACATTAGAGTGACGATTTACATATTTCCCATCAGGTTACCAAGGGGTGCAATCATTAATTAATTTTTTTAAGATTATCTTGTTTAAAGAGGACATAATCTTTGGTTTCACAAAGGCAGGCAATACAATCAATCCCAAAGTTGGACCAAATAGATCAGTAAATTACAAGACCTAAATGCTACTGATATGCAGTTCTAATGATAGTTACTGGTCTCTGTAACACTTTACTTCTTCTTGAATTATATACTGTTTGCAGTTGACAGTATTTGAAATGACAGTTGTAGGAACAAAAGTTCAACTCCAAAGGGTCATGTATACAGTAGAATATATATGAAAAAAAACAACCCTGTAAGTATTTTTTGAGTGGCAGCAAAACTCAATATACACTGTTATGTGGACTTTCAAAAACTACATTACTTACTCTTTCTACCACAAAATGAAACATCTAAGAACACAGATTCCAAAAAAGAAAACATAACAAAGCTGTTTACCTGGGGTGTAATAAAATGCGCAACAGACTTGATATGATTTCAGGTGACGCACAAAGCGAATACAGCGTGCCCAGAAGCTGCATGACACATGGGAGCACATCCTGTATTACCACTGGTGGTGCATATCTGTAGAGCAATTTCTGGATACCTCCTCCTGAAAACACAAATATCTATAGCATCTGCCAAGGAAATCTATGAATAGAAACATTTAGAGGAAAACTAGTGTACATTTTACAAAATACATACAAGAATGAAGAAGACTCAGTACAAATACAAACCGCTGCTTTATTTTAAGAATCTCTAATAGATCAGATATCCCAAGGGGCTGAGAGCCAGAGTATCACCCATCCTTTCCTTCCATCTTCCTCTGGAGGCTGTCTGTGTCCATGAATACTGTGTTAATTTTGCCATGCTGTGGCTTCCTCAATGTAGTTGCTTGGCCTTAATTATTACAACAGAATTGCTTGCTCAGAGTACTAAATGAATCCTTGTATCTCACAGTATAGAGAATCATGTAATTTTCTGTGATTCTACATTCACAGCAATCCCTGGGGATATCTAATAACTATGCGCATCCACATTAAATTTTATAATGGGTACATCTCTAAAATTACCATGAAATATAAATAGCTTGACATTTACTAAGACAGATATGCAGTGAAAGACCAGTTTGACAAGATGATATCAAAGATTTCTTCAGGATACACAGTTTTGGATTTCAAAAAAACTTTAAATACTTTTCTCAGTACTATACCAATTTTTTGTGCATCCAGGGAAGAATTTTGTTTTTTTCAAAATCTCTTTCATTACAAAACTCACTCCTTTCACCTAATATCGTTAAGAAAGTTTTTTTGCTGGCTAATGTTAGCAGATATATCATCACATCTTAAAATCACTTATGATGATTTCTCCTATTTTCTATAATTCACATAACTGAATAAACAAAATGATACAAAATCTTCTTGCCCCGCCTGGTTCCCATTTTTGTATGATACAACATATTGAACATAATCAAGTACTGATCAATAATACTCACTCTATCTAATTCTGGGCATGACAGTAACTGATTTATTATCATGTCACTTGTAGCGTTCACACAAGACATTCGAAGCTGCTTTGGCTGGCGCTGAGAAGGCATTTTTTGAATTTGCGATCACTACATGAGTAATCAAACCTGGAAAAAAAAATTCATGTGATTGGTTAGTACTATTAGACAGTTAAGGACATTTTCTAGTTTTCCATTGTACTGGAAAATGCACAAAAGTAAATTAGTAAGGTTCCTTAACTACTACACAGTTTAAAACATATCAGAATATACTACTGTATAAAACACAAGTTAACAATGTAAAACTATTGAAGGCCACTGACACTAAATGGGTGCCACATGAATAATTCAATGGGCAAGACCCTCTAAGGTAGGCCATAATTATTACGGATTCCATTTGACATACCAAAGCAGGAGACTTAAGAGTGTTGTGAATGGCATTTCAATCCAGTACAGTAGCTGTTAAATGCACTAGAATGTACAAAGTGGCTTTTGAGATTGCTATTCAGAAATGATTTACTATGCCTCTGCTAAGGGGAAATCTTTGACTATCATAACCTTGACAATGTCGATGTAGCCTAAAACTAAAGTCTGGTAGTGGTGGAGCTATTTTCTCTCAGCATTCAGCTGGATTTCCAATCAAGACTGGTGCTGTCAACTGTTCAGCAGTTGACTATGGCAGATAAGTTAGGAATCATCTATGGATTTTACCTATAACTCATGATACTCTCAAGTCAGGACATTTGAGGAGGGGCCACGCCATTATAGGACCCAGCCCTTGGGGATGAACGTAAAACATAAAACAATGACAGTACATACCATAACCATAAACAAGATACATAGAATTGAGTTGAATATAAAATCTAGGCCAAAGGACCTAGCCTATGAGGTCATTCAGCACTGAAATGGAAATTGACAGTGAAAAGTTTGGAAGGTGTAACAGGAGGAAAACCTCAAAGCAGTTGCACTATGAATCAAGTGTCAGGAGAGGTGGAAAGTGAAATGGAAGAAAGAGTATATGAAAGGAGGTACAGTAAAAGTAACGAAAGTGGGTTGCAGCTAGTGGCCGAAAGCATGCCAGAAGGATCTTGAGTAACGCCTACAGTGCACCACATGAAATCCACTGACGGCACTACCCGCCCTACGAGGATAAAACGAGATATAAAACATAGACAAAAGGTGGTAAATATTCCAGTCGGTAACTGGCAGGACCAACCCAGGCTGCAGTAATATAGTAGTTTCAAGTTTTACCCATTTGTCAATGCTTGCCTAGTGGCCTAGGCCTAAATATTTATAAATTCTCATTTGGGCTAAGCCTATTTCCATTAACTTACATGTGAGTTTCATTTAAATGAAAAGACCCTGGCAATCATCATAAATACATTTATGTAAATGGAAATATAGGGGGAAACAATGCCTTGGATCCATCGTCATCGGGTGAATCAGCCTTATTCACTCAATATTTAATTGGTGAAACAAGATACAATTAAATCTTAAAGCATACCATTCAAAAGATTGAAATTTTGTCAACATAACATGATATATGAAAGCGCCATACAAACTAAAATAAGCATCTGAGGTCTTCGTAAAATATGTTTTCAAGGCAATTTTGAAATCCAATATGGCGTTGACCGACTGAGATGCCATTTGTAACCAGCATAGATTTCACATCCTTCCCAGCCCACTAATTTGAACAAATGTTAGTGTATATATGTTAATGTTTATTGATCTTACTCAATATTGCCGTTGTAATCAGCACAATAAAACAACATTTTGTTGTCCTATATTAGTGAAAGTATGAAACTTCTTATTCACGGGGTCATGGTTTGAACTGAAAATAACAATTTGTCGAAAATTGTATTTTTCCTAACTATACAAACCTGAGGTCCTTTAACAATAGGATGTAATCAGCGACAGCTGGAACCGGTCGTAAGCTTGAAACACGGAGGTTCGATAGTTAACTGCTTGTCCGGTAGTCGGCTGTCCCGGCCGACTGAGAGGTGAAGCTTCACTTTGCTTTAGGCCCATGAAAACAGAGTGAGGGGTGGCATGAAGTGGGACTAAGTGTAAAGGACCTCAGTTTGTATAGTTAACAGACTGGTGTCGTTGACCTTGGTTCCCTCCCTGGTCGTAAGAGCAGAGGAGGGATCCTAGCCTCTGTCCATCTGATCGGGGTGTGCACCGCAGGATCATGGGTCAGACCTCTGGACCAATTCATAAGAGGGAGACAAGCGTGCTTCTTATGAACAGCAAGCAAGAACTAGTTCCTACTTCAAGAGCCAAATATAAGGTCATGGGTTTGTCTCTTGTTGGCATCCACTCCCCCCCTTGTTAGGGGAGTGGTGGATAACCACTCCTATCCTTACTGAAAGGGATAGGACGGAGCTCAGTCACATAGCTTACCTGCATCTGCCTCCAGGATGTCCAGCGTAGTGACGACCGCGGCCCTCTGCCCACAAGTAGAGGGGAGAGAAGAGGAGGAAGAGAAGCCAATCACATTCTCTTTCACTCGTCCATTCATGCAGTCACACAAAGATGCGATGCTGTTCTGTCCGCTCAGGAGCTAGGCAAGCTACACAACTTGTTGAGCAGCCACCACGGGTCCCAAGGAGAATGTGTCCAAGGACCTGTTTTGGAGGAGTTATGGAGTTCCATTTGACAACGTCTGTGTGAGAGAGAGAGAGAGAGAGAGAGAGAGAGAGAGAGAGAGAGAGAGAGAGAGAGAGAGAGAGAGAGAGAGAGAGAGGGTGTAATTGCAGTATGGATAGTTAATGACTGAATTGGTTGTTGGTAGCTTCTGGGCTGTCTGCTGGTGCTGTTGATAGTTAAGAGTTCTGTGTTTTTAGAGAGTTTTCAGTCAGTCTTTGGTGGGAGCTGGTGACAGTAGTGTTGACAGCAGTTATTGGAGGAATTGAAAGTCAGTTGAGTTTTGTGTGTTTTTGATTTGTTTTATTGATTTGTTGTGAGTTTGGTGTTGTTGCTTAGGAGTTGTTGTGCCTGTATTGTTGGATTTGTTGTGCTTTTGAGTTCCTGAGTTTTTGTTGTATGTGATTGTTGTGGTTGAGGGTTGTGGTTGTTGTTGTTATTATTCCTTGATGTTGTTAGTGGGTGTGTATGTTGCCTTTTGTGTTGTTGCCTTTTTTTTTGTGTTGTTGGTGATTGGTTGTGCAGTGGTCTTGGGTTGTGATTGTGTTTTTTTTTTTTTTGTGTTGTTGAGTTGTGGTTGTGTTCCTTGGTGGTTGTTGTGGTCCTTGATTGTTGTGTTGAGTTGTGGTTGTGTTCCTTGGTTGTTGTTGTGTTGTGGTCCTTGATTGTTGTGTTGTTGGGTTGTAGTCATTGGGTGTTGTTGTTGTTGGGTTGTGGTCTTTGTTGTGGTTGATATCTCTGCGACCTCGACAGCAGACAGCACAGCAAAGCCCGGAGTATCTGGAGTGTTGGTAAGTACATGTGATTTGAGAGTTTTTTGTTTTATGTTTTTTGTTTTGTGTAGTTATAGGTCAATTGTCCTGCGTGTATGCTGTACTAGTGTGTAGAGGAAAGTGTGACTGGGGTGGATTTGGCAGCTAGAGTGATTAGGTTAAGGTGGGGGGGGGGATTTTGCCAGAAACATTTTTCAGCTTGTGATCCCGCCACCGCCACACTGTGGGCGATATCCCGAAGATAAAATGATGTGAAGGTGGTCTGGTGGCCCAAACTCCTGCCTTCAGCACCTGTGCCACGGAGAAGTTCTTGCGGAACGCAAGGGTTGGTAACCAATACCTCTGACCTTCGTGGGTGGCTCTCGGAGAAGGGTAACGGGTGTCGTCACTCCTATCCACAGCATACGCCTTCCTGATCACCTCACGAAGCCAGAAAGAAAGTGTTCTTGGACACCTCCTTCTTGGTAACCCCGGTGCTAACAAAGAGGCATCGACACTCAGAACTGAGGTGCCGAGTTCTCTTCGGATAGCGCCGTAGCGCCCTCACAGGACAAAGCAGCATCTCGTCCACATCATCGTCGGTGAAGTCCTTCAGGGAGGGGATCGTGAATGACTCAAACCGGTCGTCAGGGACCGAAGGATTCTGAGTCTTCGCTACAAAATCCGGGACGAAATCGAGCATCACAGATCCCCATCCCCTCGTGTGTTTAACATCAAAAGAAAGACCATGAATTTCCCCTACTCTCTTCGCCGATGCAAGGGCCAGCAAGAAGACGGTCTTGAGGGTCAGATCCCTGTCTGCAACTCTCGGAGTGGCTCGAAGGGTCTTCGAGTCAAACTCCTAGGGACGGAGAGTCACGTCCAACCCGGGGCCTGAGTTCCTGGGTGGGCAAGACCTCTCGAAGCTCTTCATCAGGAGGGAGATCTCCATCGAGGTGGAGATATCCACTCCCCAGCAGTTTAAGGACTAAGGCCAAGGCGGCTCTGTAGCCTTTAACTTTAGAAGATTGACGCCATCTCGACGTTTGCAGAGTCGCTTGGTGTCAACAAACTTCCCATTTCCTGTGCTAAATCCGCACACCACTTGTACTCGTAGACACTGGGGCACTTTCATCACAACAATCGTAAAACATTCCCTTGCCGCGACGTTTTTAAGGAAACAAACTACGGTTTTGGTAGAAGACGATGACGAAGCGGTCCACTGGATAATTAATTAAATAAATAGTAAAACTTCAATATTTTACATATCTATGATGATTATTTGAAAATATTCGTTTTGAAAAGTAACTCGATTCCTGACTCAAATTTAAGTAATTATTTTTCGGAATTACGACGCTTTTTTTTTAAGTCCTTGTTATTAGGACGGTCACGACAATCTTGACTTTCGTATCCAATTGTAAATTAATTGCTATACTCAACTTTCTTGCAGAACAGTTTACCAGTTATTCATGCAGATTGTTATCAGCTATACATGTAATTGCTATAATCGTAATGCGCTTATATATCTTTATTATTTACTTTTTTGGATATATGAAGATGTTTTACTGCCAGATTACCGCCGTAGTGAGACGCAATCGCTTTCGCTCCCTGGGCCTCTGTCTGTTTTCGCACCATAAGAAATTAATGGGGCCGAATTTGCAATGACCAGAAAGTCGTTAAAAGAGGAAAGTTAGCATTGAGGATCATATGTTTGATTGAGAAAAATACAAATTTATACAATAGCTAGCACTTCATTATAAAAAACTTGATTGACAACTAAGCAGCATACCTACTATGGGTTTCAGAGACAGTACAAGCACGTTTTTTGGCAATATTTGTGTAACGAACACTCGTATGAGAACGAGATTTTGCTATACAGGTACTATCCTACTTACAACCAAGTTTGGTTCCGACCCACTGGTTGTAAGTCGGAATGGATGTAAGTCGAACCTTAGAAAGTGGGCCAACATACTGGGTAGGGTATACTATCAAACCTTTGTTTGCTATATAAGTGCCTACTTAGTACTGTAATGTAATGTACAATCATTATTTCATCTTTTTACCATAATGTACTTCTACTAAAACATTTTAATCATTTATGTAATAGTATATATTACGTACAATCAGGCATTGAGTTACAATGGGGTTAGGTTCTTGCATACATGTCAGAAGTCGATTGTTACGTAATTGGTTTGCAATTCAGTCTACAGTACAATTAATATCAAACTGATGCGCCTGAGTGATGAGAGTTCTCATGCCTGAGTGATGAGTTCTCATGAGATGGCGCAGTGCCAAGTAACTCAATGGTCAAGTGTCTGAAGTAAGGTTGTAAGTACGAGTCGTATGTCGAGTAGGTTGTAAGTCGGATAGTACCTGTAGTGTATACACCTAGTGCCACAATTTATAAGGGTATCGTGAATCACTAATCATAAAGAATAACGACACTTGTCCTTGTACCAAGAGACAAAACTCCATTATCCAGAAATGGATATGAACACAGCAGTAAAAATCTCCACCTACCCTCTCCCCCCCACCTCCACCGCCACCCCTGTCCTTCCTTCCTTTACCTTCCCTTCTCTCTCTCTGTTAAAGTTGCTTCAGTTTAAACTTATTTTCTATGATTTTTCCATCTACCTATCTAATAATAGTTTATATTGGGGGATATATCTAACGATTCACTTGGTTGTTACCTGCCTATTGACTGATATATATATACACTGTTGCCAATTGGTATGTGTTCACCCTCCAAACTGGGTATAAGACGTACACAAAACGTGGAAATTAGTGAAATTAGCCTATGTATTGGAAGTATACTATATGCATAAATACTAAAGCAATTTTATCATTATTGCATTACTATGACAACTAGAATTCATGGAAACAGTTTATAATAATGCATCGGCGTATGCGTGAAGCTTCACTAATGTGGCAACAATGATTTTGCCATTCTTAGCATGCAAACATTACAGGTTAACATTTATTTCTGGCATACAGTTATTTAAAAAAATGATATTGTTATAATCAATAAAGTTTCATACATACTTACCTGGCAGATATATACATAGCTAAGACTCCGTCGTCCCCGACAGAAATTCAAATTTTGCGCCACTCGCTACCGGTAGGTCAGGTGATCTACCTGCCTGCCCTGGGCGGCAGGACTAGGAACCATTCCCGTTTTCTATCATATTTTCTCTCTTCCACCTGTCTCCTGCGGGGAGGCTGGGTGGGCCATTAATCATATATATCTGCCAGGTAAGTATGTATGAAACTTTATTGTATTATAACAATATCATTTTCATACAATGAACTTACCTGTCAGATATATACATAGCTGATTGGCACCCTTTGGTGGAGGGTCAGAGACAGCTAATATGGAATAGACAGGTAAACAACATATGTTGTAGGTATAAAAGAAAAAACCTTGGTTCCTACCTGATAGGTGGTAGACTTCGTGGCTGTAGCCCGTAGTCTGCATCACCTCAAGACTTTAGCGAGATATTAGATCTATGGCTAGAGTTCTTGTGGGTCTGTCGATGGGTATAAGAACCGCTTACTCGGCAGAGCCTAAAAGGACTTGTCAATGGGTACTGGACCACTTCTATGACAACACACCTTGTGAAGGAGCATACCAATCCCGACCACCTGATCCTAACCACCATGTTAGTATATAGAATTGCCTCTGAGTTATCCCCGAACTCATAACAAACAACCCATAACTCGAAACGAAAAACTCATTTATACAAAAATTCCTCAAAAAAAAAATTTTAATACTCCCCCTAAAAGATATCACAAGAGTTCCTTACTGAACAACAGTGACTGGCCGCCAGTGCAGCACCGAGCCATCTTTGTCAGCAGGAATCTAGAACATATCTAGTAGAAGTATGTACAAATTTAAGGATTGGTGTTTGCTCCCGTACCCAGTATTGTATCCGCCGATACAAATGGTCCCAGAGAAAAACATTTCTCGTAGGTCACGCGAACGTCTTTAAGATAGTGAGATGCAAAAACTGAATTGCACCTCCAATATGTCGTGTCAATGATTTTCTTTAATGACATATTCTTCTGAAAAGAGAGAGACGTCAACCCCCCCCCCCCGCCATGCTCTAACTTCATGGGTCTTTTTACTCTCTTCACTTTGTAAATCACAATCACTAGCCTTACCTTGCAATGGCCGCCATCTTTGTCTCATTTTGTTACGAAGAGTAGCCTTCAGATTGGCGATTTCAGAAGCCGAATCCGAATGCAAAGCCTGTGAGGATTCAGATACATAGGGAGAATCATATTAATTAACAAAAGGAGAGTTAGACTCAGAAAAAGGCTCAATAGGCCTTGTACTCACACTCTTTTGTGCAGCCCGTCTAATCCTATCCCTCTCTAACTTCTTCAAGTAAGAAGTTAGAGTCTTCCATTCATTAGCATCCAACTTTTCACACTCAATACAGGTGTTAGCCAAAGAACAGTCAACCCCCTACATTTACGACATACAGTGTGAGGATCAACCGAAGCCTTCGGTATCCTCACCTTGCAGCCTACATTCACACACACTCTCACACTAACACTTGAATCAGACATTCTATTAGAAAAATCAAAAGCAAGTCCAAATCCAGTCCACAGTAGCGAATGCCAAAACAACGATCCAGTATGTCACCAAGAAATCCAATAAAAGATGATCAATAAAGTCTTGAAAAGCGAATTCCAGTCAGGAGGTAGTAACAACAATGTTGATACCACCGGCGACAGAGAAAATATGATAGAAAACGGGAATGGTTCCTAGTCCTGCCGCCCAGGGCAGGCAAGGTAGATCACCTGACCTACCGGTAGCGAGTGGCGCGAAATTTGAATTTCTGTCGGGGACGACGGAGTCTTAGCTATGTATATATCTGACAGGTAAGTTCATTGTATGAAAATCAAAATACTAATATAGACTTAAATCAATGAAAAGTGCTGGCAAAAAAAAAAATATAATCCACTAATCCGTCGTCCTCCTCCGCAATGGTGTTTTTTCGGCAGCCAGATTGTACGACAAGGTTAGAAACATTGGATTGTATCTACTTTAGAAATATCTGTAATTTTTTCAGGGTAATTTGGTTGCAAAAAAGGGATAATAGACGTGAATTAAATAAACATCTTGAAGTAACAAAGTAAAGTTAAACTAAATAATGAGTAAAGTAAACAATTAAGGGAATAAAACTTTGCATCTCACAAACAGTGTCGTTGTCTGCTGCTCGTAACTGTGTTTGTGGAGTGAGTGCTCTGGAACCAGGAACAGCAACGTGGTTCAAGTGCAATTTGGAGTGGATTAAGACCAATGTGTATAATTACAATCAAATAAGTACTATGGAGTTTCAGTGTGATGGCAGTAAGAATAAAACCACCGATTACACGGTAAAAATGAATTCAGTTCAGCCATGACCCCGGGAATAGCAAGTTTCATACTTTCACTAATATAGGCAACAAAATGTTTTATTGTGCTGATTACAACTGCAATCTTGAGTAGATAAAATAGTACGTTACATATATACGCTAACATTGTTCAAATGAGTACTGGGAAGTCTGGGAAAGATGGTGATTGTCCGTGGTTAGACCCGGCCAGCCTGACGATAGCCGCCATATTGGATTTCAAAAACTGCCTTGAAAACATATTTCACGAAGAGCGTCACATGCTTATTTTAGTTCGTATGGGGCTTTCATATATCACATTATGTTGACAAAGCTTCAATCTTTTGAATGGTATGCTTAAGTTGTTCGTAATTGTATTCTTGTTTCACCAATTAATATCGAGTGAATAAGACCCCCGGCCAGCGTGATGACGTTGGATCGTCCGTGATTGTTTACCCTACTTCGAAAGGAGAGTAGGTCTTGAGCTCTGTTATTACCACCAAACTCATGACTGATGACCATCTCCGGTGTCAGAACGTGTTAAAAGTACTTTTTCAGAGGGTGGACTAACCACGGAAGTCGGTGACTTGGCCAGTCCACGCGGTTGTTTACTCCATAGGTAAAAATTTCGAAAGCGTCATGGAGGTATGTTTGCACTGCGCATGGGTAGACTTTCATTAACCTCTGTTTAATCTTAAAATATGACCTTAATATCTAACTTTGGAGAAAATACTTAGTACTTCGAAAGGATAGTAGGGGTCTCATGCAGTTGCTTCTCACCACCGATGGACTAGTGACTGTGTCCATCTCCGGTGTCAAAGACATGTTAGGGTAAACAATCACGGACAATCCATCATCATCACGCTGACCGTGTCTTATTCACTCGATATTTAATTGGTGAAACAAGAATACAATTACAACTCTAAGCATACCATTCAAAAGATTGAAGTTTCGTCAACATAATGTGATATATGAAAGCCCCATACAAACTAAAGTAAGCATGTGACGCTCTTCGTAAAATATGTTTTCAAGGTAGTTTTGAAATCCAATATGGTGGCTATCGTCAGGCTGGACGGGTCTAGTCACGGATGGACACCATCTTCCCAGCCTTCCCCAGCACTCATTTGAACAATGTTAGCGTATATATGTAACGTTTATTGATCTTACTCAAGATTGCAGTTGTAATCAGCACAATAAAACAACATTTTGTTGCCTATATGTATTAGTGAAAGTATGAAACTTGCTATTCCCGGGGTCATGGTTTGAACTGAATTCATTTTTACTTTGTAATCAGTGGTTTTATCCTTACTGCCATCACAACTGAAACTCCAAAGTGCTTATTTGATTGTTATTATACACATTTTGGTCTTAATTCACTCCACATTGCACTTGAACCACGTTGCTGTTCCTGGTTCCTGAGCGCTCACTCCACAAACACAGTTACGAGCAGCAGACGACGACGCTGCAAAGTTTATTCCCTTAATTGTTTGACTTTACTCATTATTTAGTTTAACTTTAACTTTGTTATTTCAAAATGTTTATTCAATTCATGTCTATTATCCCTTTTTTGCAACCAAATTACCCCGAAAAATTACAGATATTTCTAAAGTAGATACAATCCAATGTTTCTAACCTTGTCGTACATCTGGCTGCCGAAAACCATAGCGGAACAGACGACAGATAAGTGGCTTATAATGTTTTTTTTTTTTTTTTTTTTTTTGCTGGCACTTTTCATTGATTAATTCTTTAATTAGTATTTTGATTTTTTTTAATAACTGTATGCCAGAAATAAATGTAACCTGTAATGTTTTGCTGCTAAGAACGGCAAAATCATCGTTTGCCACATTAGTGGGAGCTTCACACATACGTTCGATGCAATATTATAAAACTGTTTCCATGAATTCTAGTTGTCATAGTAATGCAATAATGATAAAATTGCTTTAATATTTATGTATACTTTCAATACATAGGCTAATTTCACCAATTTCCACGTTTTGTGTAAGTCTTATACCCAGTTTGGAGGGTGAACACATTACCAATTCTTGGCACAGAGTGATAAAGAAAGGAAGGAAGAAGGACAGGGGTGGCAGTGGAGGGGGGGGTAGGTGGAGATTTTTTACGCGTGTTCGTATCCATTTCTGGATAATGGAGTTTTTGTCTCTTGGTACAAGGACAAGTGTCGTTATTCTTTACGATTAGTGATTCACGATACCCTTATAAATTACGGCACTGGGTGTAATGCACTATAGCAAAATCTCGTTCTGATACGAGTGCTCGTTAAAGAAATATTGCCAAAAAACGTGCTTGCACTGTCTCTGAAACCCATAGTAGGTATGCTGCTTAGTTGTCAATCAAGTTTTTTGTAATCAAGTATTTTTTACAAGCTAACTATTGTATAAATTTGTATTTTTCTCAATCAAAACATATGCCCCTCAATGCTAACTTTCCTCTTTTAACGACTTTCTGGTCATTGCAAATTCGGCCCCATTAATTTCTATGGTGCGAAAACAGACAAGAGGCCCAGGGACCGAAAGTGATTGCGTCACACTACGGTGGTAATCCGGCAGTAAAACATCTTCATATATCCAAAAAGTAAATAAATAAAGATATATATGCGCATTATGATTACAGTATAACAACTACATGAATAGCTAATAACAATCTGCATGAATAACTGGTAAACTGTTCTGCAAGAAAGTTGAGTATAGCAATTCATCTACAATAGGTATGAAAGTCAAGATGTCGTGACGTCATAATACAGGACTAAAAGAACGTTCTAATTCTGATAAATAATTACTTAAATTTGAGTCAGAATCGAGTTACTTTTTCAATAATGAATACTTTCAAACTAATCATCATAAATATGTAAAATATTGATGTTTTACTATTTATTTAAATAATTATCTAGTACACGCTTTGTCGTCGTCTTCTACCAAAACAGTAGCTTCCTTAAAAACATCGTGGTTAGGGACAGTGTTCCGAATGTTGTGATGAAAGTGCCCCAGCATCTATGAGTACAAGTGGTGTGCGGATTTATCACAGGAAATGGGAAGTTTGTTGACACAAGCGACCCCGCAAACATCAAGATGGCGTCAATCTTCTAAAATATTTAAGCATAAGTAAAAATTTTGAAAGCGTTTTCACTACCCTCTGTTTAAAGCTTTAAATTTGGCCTTAATTTCTAACTTTGGAGAAAATACTTACTTCGAAAGGAGAGTAGAGGTGTCTTTAGCTCCATCTCTCATTAACAACAAGTTGTGACTGATGCCCATCTCCGGTGTCAGGACGCGTTATAAAGTACTTTTGCAGAGGGTGGCATGCCTGACCGTTGGTGTGTTGAGCCAGTCCATGCGGTTTTTACCCTCAAAAAACGTACTAATTCGAAAATAATTACTTAAATTTGAGTCAGAATCGAGTTACTTTTTCAACAACAAATATAACAATTTGACGAAAAATGATATTGTCATGATACAATAAAGTTTTATACATACTTTACCTGACAGATTACTTAGCTATAGACTCCGTCGTCCCCGACAGAAATTCAAATTTCGCGGCACACGCTAAAGGTAGGTCTGGTGATCTACCGCCCTGCCCTGGGTGGTAGGATAGGAACCATTCCCGTTTCTAATCAGATTTCCTCTCTTCCACCTGTCTCCTGCAGGGAGGCTGGGTGGGCCATTAATCGATATATCTGTCAGGTAAGTATGTATAAAACTATTGTATCATGACAATATTCATTTTTATACATTCAACTTCCCTGCCAGATATATACTTAGCTGATTGGCACCCATGGTGGTGGGTAAGAGACAGCTAACTACTGAAATAGACAGGTAAACAACATATGTTGTAGGTATTAATAAAACCTTGGTTCCTACCTGATTAGGCGGAAGACTTCGTGGCTACTGCCCAGGAGTCTGCTTCGCCTCAAGAGCCTCAGCGAGATATTGATCTATGGCTAAGAGTTCTTGTGGGTCTGCCAATGGGGTCTTATCCACTTACTCAGCAGAGCCTAAAGGCCTTTGTCATTGGGTGCTATTCCACTAACATGACAATACACCTTGTTGCAAGGAGCACAACACCGATCCCGATCATCCGATCCTAACATTCATGTTAGTTCTAAAGATTGCAAGGAGTTATCCCCAAACTCCTTACAAACAACCAATAACTCGAAACTAAGAGAAAATCACGTACACTTATAAGAGAACAAACAAACAAACAAAAATTTGTACCTCCCTACTAGCCATATACACACCTAGTCCCCTACTAGCATAGGCAGCGGCCGCCCGTGCGACACCAAGCACTCCTGCTAGCAGGAGACCAAGAACATATCTGACCAGAGGGTTTATGTACCTCTAAAATAAAAATTTTTTAAGGATCAGTCTTTGCTCCAAGTCCCAGTACTGTATCTGCTGACACAAACGGACGACCGAGAGAAGCATTTCTCATAGGTCACCATTACATCCTTCAGGTAATGAGATGCAAAAACTGAATTGCATCTCCAATATGTAGCTTCTAGGATATTCTTCAGCGACATATTCTTCTGAAACGCTAGCGACGTGGCTACCGCCCTTACTTCATGAGTTTTTAACTCTTAGAAGTCTGAAGGATTCATCCGAGCAATTCTTGTGCGCTCAATAATCACACTTCTCACAAAGAAGGCTAAGGCGTTTTTAGACATGAGTCTTTGGGGTTCTTCACAGCACACCAAAGACCTGTTGACAACCTCCCATCTGCTTCTTTTTATAGCAATATAAAATTTAAGAGCCCTAACCGGGCAAAGAGACCTTTCTATCTCTCTACCTACCAGGTTAGATAGGCTTTTTACTTCAAAGCTCCTGGGCCAGGCTTTGAAGGGTTCTCATTTTTCGCCAGAAATAATGTCTGGAACGAACAGATAGCCGAATCTCTTTAAAACCAACTTTAGAGTCCAGAGCGTGCAATTCGCTCGTCCTTTTGGCTGTCGCGAGGGACAATAGGAAATAAACACTTCCTAGTGATGTCCCGAAAGGAGGCAAGATGTGAAGGTTCAAATATGTCCGAGGAGAGGAATTTCAGGACCACGTCCAGATTCCAGCTAGGTGTTCTCGGAGTTTTCGATTTCGAAGTCTCGAAAGACCGAATCAAATCGTGGCGATCCTTATTATTTGCTATCTCCAGCCCTCGATTCCGGAATACCGCTGACAGCATACTCTTGTATCCCTTGATGGTTGACACAGAAAGTTGCAATTCCTCTCTAAGAAAAAGGAGGAAATCGGCAATGGTGGTACAGAGGTATTGGAGGAGGACAGCTTCTTCGTCCTACACCATCTCCTAAAGACTTCCCACTTCGATTGATATATCGCCTAGTTGAGGATCTGCGGGCTCTAGCGATAGCGCTTGCAGCCTTGCGAGAAAAGCCCTTCGCTCTGACGAGTCTTTCGATAGTCGAAAGGCAGTCAGAGCGAGACCGGGGAGGTTGTGATGAAACCTCTCGAAGTGGGGTTGTCTGAGTAAATCTATTCTGCTTGCAGAGATCTGGGGAAGTCCACCATCCACTCCAATACCTCCGTGAACCATTCTTGGGCTGGCCAAAATGGGGCTATGAGGGTCAACCTCGTTCCCCTTTGAAGCCACGAACTTCCTGAGCACTTCAGAATCTTGAATGGGGAAAGGCGTAGGCATCCAGACCCGACCAATCTAGGAGAATGCGTCGATTGCAAAGGCTCTTGGATCTTCTACTAACGAGCAAAATATCTCTATCCTCTTGGAGATGAACGTAGCGATAGGTCTATGTGAGGTCTCCCCCACAGGGACCACAGACTTTGACACACTTCTGCTTGGAGAGTCCACTCTGTGGGAAGGACCTGATTCCTCCTGCTAGTCTGTCTGCTCTTACGTTTTGCTCCCCTTGTACAAATCGGTGAGGAGAGTTATCTCTCTCTGCCAGATTAACAGATCTCTTGTTAGCTGGTAGAGGGAGAAAAAAAATGAAGTCCCTCCTTGTTTGCGGATGTAAGCCAGAGCCGTGGTGTTGTCCGAGTTTATCTGAACCACACGCCTCTGACTACCGCCTCGAAGAAACTTTAAGGCCAGGTGTATGGCTACTAGTTCCTTGCAATTGATATGCCAAGGACACCTGTTCCTTTGTCTAGGTGCCCGACACTTCCCTTGCTCCTAGCGTAGCTCCCCATCCGACTCCGAAGCGTCGGAAAATAACACTTGGTTGGGGTTCCGCAGGGCAAGAGACAAGCCTTCGTTCTTTTTGAGAGGGATGAACCACCACTTCAAGTGATTCTTCACCTCCTGGGGGATCGGAAAAGTCTGAAAGTTGCCCCGTCTTTCCAATTCCATACCTTTTCAGGAAGAACTGTAGAGGGCGAATGTGAAGCCTCCCTAGAGAAAAGAACTTCTCCAGCGAGGACAGAGTCCCTAACCATCCCCTCGCTGAAATGACAATTTGTCGAAAATTGCTTTTTCCTAACTATACAAACCTGAGGCCTTTAACAATAGGAAGTAGTTAGCGGCAGCTGGAACGGTCGTAAGCTTCGAACAAGGGGAGAACGGTAGTTAACTGCTTGTCCGACAGTCGCACGGCAAACAAATCACTTTTGCTTTTGGCCCATGCAAAATACGACAGTGAGGGGTGGCATGAGGAGGGACTATATGTAAAGGACCTCAGGTTTTGTATAGTTAGGAAAAATGCAATTTTCGACAAATTGTCATTTGTTCCGATACGTAATACAAACCATCGGTCCTTTAACAATAGGAAGACTCACTTCTTGGTGGGAGGAATCTGAGTCTTTTGATGAACAGACTGGTGTTCGTCATCCCTGGAATGCCTCCCTGGTCGTAAGAGGGAGGGAGGGATCCAAGCCTCTGTCCGATTGATCGGGGTGTGCACCGCAGGATCAATGGTCAGACCTCTGGGCCGAGTACTAAGAGAGAGGCAAGCGTATCTCTTCGTACCAGCAAGCAAGAACTTGTTCCTGTTTGCAAGAGGCAACTTAAAGTATGGGTTGTCTCAAGCTGGCATCCACTTCTCCCCTTTTGTTGGAGGAAGTGGTGGATATACGCTCCTATCCCTAGTGAAAGGGATAGGATGGGGGCTCTGTTGAGTAGCTCACCTGCATCTTGTCCTTATCCAGCAGGGTGACGACCGTGTCCCTCTAACCACAGGTAGAGGGGAAGAAAAAGATGGGAAGAGGAGCCAGTCACACCTCTTCATTCACTCATCCATTCTTACGGTCACACCAGACTCGATGCTGTTCAGCCTGCGAGGGTCTGGGTTCGCTACACAACGTGTTGAGCAGCCACCACGGGTCCCAAGGAAAAAGATCCAAGGACCTGTGGGCATATCCCGAAGGTAGAAGGAAGGGCATGTGGTCTGGTTGGACCAGACCCCTGCTTTCAGTACCTGCGCACGGAGAAGTTCTTGCGGACAAGGCAGCATCTCCTTCGCATCGAAGGCGGTGAAGTCCATTAGGGAGGGGATTGTGAACGACTCGAACCAATCGTCAGGGACCGAAGGGTTCTGAGTCTTCGCTACGAAGTTCGGTACGAAATCGAGTGTCCACGGATCCCCATCCCCTGGATGCTTGACTTCACAGGAGAAGTTATGCAGTTTTCCTCAGAGGAAAAGAAGGGAATAGTCGCATGACCTATCCCTCTTCTCTACTTCGGTGATGTCCAGTACCCATACTGGTCTGTCCGTTTGCACGAAGTCTCTCGCATCCTCCTATCCCCATGCAGCGAAGTTCTTGGTAGTGGATAGGACACGACACTCCATGGTGGGTGTCGATGGTATGGGTACTGTGACAAGCTATTAAAACGAAGTAATGATTGCTCTGTAACAACCGAACTAAGTGAACAGCGTAATTCGTAACTGACTCGGGCGCTCTGACAGCTGCCGACTGACTGCGTTCGGTAGGAGGCAAGTTGTCCAAGCATCGAGTAAGTCACGTGACTTTCGCCCTTTAAAGGGTTATGCCGAGAGACCAAACAAATAATGTATTGTTTGTCACCAATGCCGACAGCGAGGTGATAGCTAATTCTCTTAAGGCATGTGCCCAACAGGCGAAAGTCAATTGCCTTCTAGAGACCGAGGTCCCTGAAGGCAAAACATCTCATAGTTGTTGAACCTCAGCTAAGGAGAAACAACACTATGTTTACCGTTGAAGACGAAGGTAGATATTGAATGCAAACCTACGTCTTCACAGACGAATCGAGAGAAGGATTCTCAAGATTCATAACCTGTGCTTACAAATGACTGAAAAACGCTAACCGCTATTTCATTGCTGTTCTGGTGAGAAGTCGTAGTGCAATGAAAGCGGGGCGTTCTTCAGTAATGAAAACACAGGGGAAAGCCGCCTGAAGAACTGCTTCTCATGGGCTGAACATTTGGAAGTAGAGCTGTCAGGTCGGAGAGTAGGCGATGTCTTATGACACATCTGTTAATTCGGGTGAACAATGAACAATTGTACACCTACGAATACGAGATATTTTGAAGGCAAACTCAGATGTCTGCAAAATCATTCGCATTATCGCAGTGCGATGCAGCGGGAGACTTGTACAGACTTCTGTTACCGTGCGGTAAACAGAAAGATGAAAGAGTCCAAGAGATATCTCTGTTGAAAATTCTCGCAATGTCGAAGGCGATGGAATCTAGCGTCACAGCAGTAGATGGTCCTTCATTATTGCGAGAATCCCCCGTTAATCAGAGACCTAAGTCCATGATTGTTGGGCAGAGATACGGTTCGGTAGTCAATCAAAAGCAGGGGAGAGAGAGACATAATCTGACCGTGCATCTCGGAGGCCCAGCTGATACTGAGCTGCTATCAGGCAGTCAATACGCAGTAGCTGAGCCTGGCCTCTCGCTGACTCGTCATCCTGAGTTGCCAGGTAATCCATTATTCCACGAAGGAATGCGTTCGGCTAGAACCACCGAGCATAAAGATATGCTCGAGCATTTATATTTAGGCGAAACGAATTTCGGTAAATATAAAAGTTGAAATGGTGTTGTCGTGACAAACCATAAGTATATAAAATTGAAACTGAAAAACTCCTGGGAGGTTGCAGGCAACCCCGAGTTGCAGTTCAATTAGAACTTCTCGTCTAAGTCGCAATCCGTAGATTAACTAGGATATGCGCCTACCCCTCGGACAATTCAACTGCTTAGCAGAATCATGTCCGCGAGGTTAATATACGTAGTATATTTGTAGGATTCTGAACAACGATCTCCATCCTAAATTCTTTCCTTCAAGAAAACAAAATAAGAGGTATTGGAGATCGACCACCTTCGATCTCTATCAAAGAGAGTGAAGGAGAAGTCTTCCTCTAAGGAAAGCTTCAATGATGAACAAAATACTAAGACGATAGTTCAAGCCAAACTGGATATTCCCGTCCGTTCTTCTCTATTCCAGCTTGGTCGCCTACTGTGAGATAGTCTTCTTTCAGCAGCAGTCTTCTTCCCAGTGCTAGAAATTCCAGGAACTCGAGCATAGGCGAGGTTCCCGATTATCATGTAACATATCGGGGATTCTCGTCTCGCTCACTTTGGACCGTGGTCTCGCCTAAGTGTTTGGAGATCGTAAAAAAACTCGAACTCTCTGAATGCGCTAGAAATTCGTAGAATTCTAAGCAGTCTGCGAAACCCCACCGAATTCGTCAAACGATATCGGCTGGTGGTCCTCTCGATTCCCGTAGAAATCGAGAATGGGGCAGGATCCCTCCTCAACGACCGGGGCTTACGTCAGGTAGGACCCGAAGGTCCCCCCGGTAGCGCCAGTCCCCAACGTGGGATCCTACAGAGAAATCTCTGTAGGATCCCTCCCCTTTCCTCGTAGCCGTAAGGAGAGAGAGGAATGGGGGAGGGAAGGAATTGGATACTCGCTCGCCCTTCCCAGTGGAACTAGCAGTT
>NC_061101.1:13439475-13450055 GCF_015104395.2 Macrobrachium nipponense | reverse complement strand
GTCATCTTTATCATCAAGCTTGTCATTGTCCCCTTCATCTCTGGAATCTCTTCCCCTGTGTATTTGGAAGAACGGGAAGTTGTAAGACCTCGCGCAGGAAGTATCGCCAGACTTCATGTCAATTCTTACACTTTTGGCGAGAGCTGGGGTTCTCTGTCACAGTTGCATGACTCTGTCTCTGCCAGGGCTTGTGCTTTTGTTCTCACCCACTTTGATGAGAAGACTGCTCATGTCTTATACATACAGGTCTCAGACTCTCTGTTGGATGAGTTTGCACATGTTCTTGTTTCATCAAGTGCAAGTATCTCCCTCCTGTGCCTCTTTGGGGATACACAGGAGAGTGTCTTTGCTTATGTGTGTTCTTGGAATGCACACTTACTGAGCACTTTCATTCAAAAGAGAGGTCTCCTTTGAACCCTCTACTTCTTGCTTGATTGTGAGGTGCATGGAAGTGGTAGTTCACATGCTCCCTCTCCTACCCTTCCATTAGCTCTGGAGCTATTGAGTATAGGGTTGATGGTAGGGTAAACTTCACAGCTGAAAGTCATTCAAGCAGTGATTCTACTGGATCGTATGGGGCTTCTCTTGTGAGAGGGTGGCTCATTCACAAGATTGAGAGTGTACAAGGAGTGGATTATCTCTGTGGTTGGAACAACTGCTCGGTGGATTGCAGACTTCCTCATTCGCCTTTGCTGAGACAGACTTCCTTATTCACCTTTGGTGAGACAAACCTCTCTCAGTCTCCACAGTGAAAGGCTATCACAGCCTTGTCATCTGGTATTTAGGTTAATGAATGGAGGTGTCTGGCAAGGACATTGCACCTTTACTTCACTCTACCTGATGGCAGTTGGAAACAATTCCTTCCTGGGGTCTGTGGTGGCTGCTCAACAGATTGTATAGGCATTAAACTTGGATCGGGCAGAAAAGTATCTTGTCATCTAGTGAAAATCTGGTGGTGTGAATGTGAAGTGACTTCATCCTACCTCTGTCTAATAAGAGCAGTGTGTAGGCTGGATTACTTTAGCTTCTAAGATGCATCTCCCTCTCTCCTCAACTTTTAAAAAGGGGATGGGGTACCTGGTATAGAATATTCTGAAACAACTGCTTGGTAATAACCAGAACTGAATGCCTTCCAACATGAAGTCCTTCAAGGGGATGTCTTGGTTCTTTGAAACATCTTCCGTACATGAGTATCCTTCCATTAGTAGTGGGTACTCTAAACCAAGGCCCTTCCCTTTATCAGACCTAGTAAGGGGTTTTAATGAGTCATGACATCCCTGGCTTGCATGCACAACTGGAAGTATGGCACTTCAGGGTGGATTCAACTTCAGTCACTTGCAGAGATGACCTCCCTACTAAGGATTAAGTCTCATTCAAAAGGTGATGGTTTGTTTTTTATGATTTGAACCCACCTCCACTACTGTAGTTTGCACTAAGGAATACTCTTATACTTAGAAGACTTTGGTATGTATGCCAAGGAAAAATACATATTACTTAAAAAAATTATATGTCTGCCAAGGAAAAATACATATTACTTTAAAAAAAATTGTTATTCTAACAGATTGTCATCTTAGTGAAAGGGACAATTAGTTTTTTGTTGAAATCGACCGTACATCAGGTTGAAACCCGGAGTCATTCTTTGAACATAAGATTACTGTATATACAAATAAAGTTTGAAAAAGCATTGAACCAGTCAAGTAAAGGCTAAAGTGTCAATAATATTCAAGCAAGCAGTTCCTTCAAGCCATAAGGATGCTTTTTGTTGTAAATCAAGTGTTCACTTGAATGTTTGGTCTAGTTTAAAATATTTTAATGTATTGTAAATCACAATACACAATTAATATAATAAATACAATATTGAGCAAATAATGTATACACTATTTTGTCATGTAGTATTATGTGGTTATTGAGAAATAAAAGGAAATGCAAAAACTAGTTTAATTTCAAAGTACATAAACCATTTTTTTTGTGGAGCCAACACTGTAACTTACAGATGAATTTATAACCTGTTGTTTGGCATAAGCCCTTAACTAGAGCATAAGTATTAAGTGGAAAGAAAATGGGTAAAAATCCCAGTAAAGGGTTGGAAATAGTAGAAAGGTAAATACCCACTAAAAGGACAAAGAAACTGTAAAATAATCCTATTTAGGAAGAAATAAAAGGGAAATGCTGATGTAAAGAAGGAAGAGGATAATAGAAAAAGGGAAAATATGAGTTATTGACGGAAAATGAGTTGTAAATTATGTACAAAGACAAGCAAAGTTAAATAATGTACAGTTTTAAGATGAGACTAGTAAAGTAACATCTTGACAGTGAAAAGGTCAATAATGATGCAGAAGTAGGTGAGTAGCAAGGAAGGGTAAACCAAAAAGGGAGAGATCATTATGAAATAACACAAAACAAGACATAAGGTGAATATTAGACAAGGTAAAATGTCCTGTAACAGGACATATAAAATTGGTTATCAGGAGAAGGTGGAAAAAGTCAAGATGTGGCAAGGTTAGAAGGTAAAATGAGATGGGAGGAATGAAGCTGGAATGGATGTAAAAAGTCAAAGACTAGGAGGTGGGGTGCAGCTAAGGGCTTCAAACACCCTTGATCAATGCAAATGTCTACAGTGCATCACATGAAGACCACAGACAGCACCATATCGCCCAATACGGTGGGCCAAGGTAACTTGATGACCAGCTTACCTGTTTTGCAGTTAGGAAATTAGTCAGTCCACTACAGTATTACGTAATCGACTGAGATAAACAGGGTTCCCCACAATGCAACTTCTAGGTTAGTAGTGTGTAAGTTGATTACAGACGAAGGTCGGAGTTACAGAAGTCTCTTTTGTGTGTCAACAGGTACAACAAGGGTCTTTTGGGGTTAATAGATTTAGGGAAAAAAATCTGAAGATGAAATTCCTGTCTCTGGTGATTTATAGGTAGCTTTCAGATAGGCCTAGACAATGTTTGAGTTAAAAAGCGTTTTATTAAGAAGAGTATGTTTCTAAGAGTTTCATAAAGAGGAGTCCAAGTTTCCAAGCGTTTTATAAAGAGGAAACTGACAGTAAAGTGGCCGAGAAGTTGGTTTATAATTTCTAAACCAGCCGAGCCTATCTGTGGTCAAATCTCCCTCTCAAGAGATCTAGTTTATGATTGACTTATAAGTGAGTTGCCTTAAACGAAACATGGTTCGAGGTCTTTGGTAATAATAGGCCACTCATACAAATAACATCCTTATCATTCCATCGAGATAAACGAAGAGATGCAACCATAGAGGAATGATGTACAGTGATCTTTACTGATATTTATTGAATAGTTAACTGTTTTTTTAATCAGGCAATGGTTAGGTTGCTCAAGTGGGAACTTCTAAAAATAACACTTGCAAATAATAATTATCTTTACATCGAGATAAAACAAAGAGACGAAACAAGAAGGGGATGATAAACAGTGATCTTAACTGCACAGTTATCTCTGTTTTGAAGGAAGCAACAAAAGGGAAATTCTTAGAACAACAGAGTGGAGGGAATAGGGTTATATTAAACTGACTTGCATTCCTTCAAGTGAGGGGCTTTGCTGTCGAGGCAAAAAACAGGACCATCTTCCTCAGAGAACCGATCTTCTTTGCGTATGAAGAGGTGTTGCTAATCATCCCCTTGGTGGAGAGAGAGAGAGAGAGAAGAGAGCTCTGCTCCTTTGCCATTAATCCTGCCAACGCCCCATCTTCAAGGCCAAGGGAGTCTTTGAGATTCTCTCTCTCTCTCTCTCTCTCTCTCTCTCTCTCTCTCTCTCTCTCTCTCTCTCTCTCTCTCGTATGGGAAGATAAAGGGATGACTTTGCTTTCACTTGACAGTATGACAAGATGAATACGTATTGAAATAAAATGCTGTGTCTCTGGTGCCCTTATTTTGTCATGGGTGAGTGTCAGGTTGCATGTTAAAGTAGACTCTGACATTGAGTTTTGTCATAATCTCGTTTTGTTAGATTTAAATGTAAATAAACCAGAGTCTTAATAGACGAAGAAACAAAAAATCCCACAAGACGTCAAAAGTCGACAGCATCGCCCTGCTCTTTTGGTAAGGGTATATAGATGAATAAATATAGAGTACGCTTTAAACTCAAATTCCGAAGAGTAAGCGCACCTTAAGCTCGGTCAACATCAAGGGTTCAAGGTCGTGGCTTGATGATTTGGGCGGCCAAGGAAGAAGTTGCAGTTATCGAGAGAGAGAGAGAGAGAGAAATTCTAACCTAAGGTTCGCGAGAAGCAGCAGATGTTGGCATGATAATGTTTTTAGATAATGTTTTCGATAATGACGCTGGTATGATGTTACAATAAAACCCTCTCCCCCTCTCTCTCTTTTCTCTCACGAAGAAGATGTTCAGGGTCAACATCCACGCCCTTCAGAAGCCCAGAGAATCCATGGGCGTGGTCTTATAATGCTTCGGTAGGATGAGGTCACATTATTGTAATAACTCTCTCTCTCTCTCTCTCTCTCTCTCTCTCTCTCTCTCTCTCTCTCTCCTCTGAGAGACGGTTAAAGACATGACACTTAGGGCTTCGTGAATATATAATTAGCCACGTTTAACCGTGAGGATTTTGACTGAGTGAACGCAAGATTTGAACGTTAAGTTCGAATTGAGTGTCGACACTGAATTGAACGCATAAGTCTGATTGAGAGAGTGAACACAGAGTTGAACGCAGAGTTCGAATTAAGAGAGGTGAACGCAAATTTTGAATTGAGAAGACTGAACGCAGCGTTGATGATGGAGCGTTGAATTCCAACGTTCAATTTGGCCCGCGACGAGAGATGAATAATTATAGGTTCTCGTGACGTGAATAATAGGCTAATTGCCACCGGTTGACACCCTCTCTCTCTCTCTCTCTCTCTCTCTCTCTCTCTCTCTCTCTCTCTCTCTCTCTCTCTCTCTCTCGATATTAACTCTGATTAAAACATCTGGCTGGCATTAGAACAATCTGTCGCGTGAGGCATCACAAACTACCTACCTGTTCCATTAAAGGAGTCTGTCATTTGCAATGTATATATGAGCCATTAGTGTCTATGGGATGGTTGCTCTCTCTCTCTCTCTCTCTCTCTCTCTCTCTCTCTCTCTCTCTCTCTCTCCAAGCTTTGAATGTTTCACCGTTCCTTCAACCCAAATGGTTAAGGTCCAAGCTACAGCAATAGAACACCTCTCTCTCTCTCTCTCTCTCTCTCTCTCTCTCAAAAATAAAAAAATATATATCCTCCCCAGAAAAAAAACAACTCTTAACACCGAATTCCACCTGTCAATCAAGATCCATTAAAACATATATCATATTCATAAGATATCTTCTGACAGATGTCAGCTGGACGCGAAAAACCTTAATTTGTGAAAGCAGGTTTTTATTTATTTATTTTTTTTTTTTATCCTCTGTCCTCGTTTTTTAAAGATGAGGTTCTTTTCTGGGGTCATCTTTTGTGTATACATATTCCTCCCATATTTTTTATTTGCCTTCAACCTACGTTTGATTGGCTTTTATTATTTATTATTTTTTCTATCTCAACAACAGTTTGTTTTGCTTCGTTGTGAAAGTTGTTTTTTTAAAAACTAAAATAAAACAAAAAGCTTTTCCAAACTTCGCCAAGGTAATAACATGACTTTAATCCTGGGAAGGTTTTTTTTTTCAAACTGAAAATTCATTTTGTTTTGTTTTTGGAGGTTTTGAGAGAGAGGAGAGGAGAGAGAGAGAGAGGAGGAGATCGATAGAGACGAGAGAGAGAAGAGAGAGCTGCTTGATTTATTTTTCTGGTGGGTGTTGGGGGGCGGGGGAGAATCTATACAGTCATGAGGTCTTTGTTCACAGAGGACCCCTATTTTTTTTTTTTCTTACGATCCGTCAAAGAACTAGTTCTACTAGGGGTCAGGTGGGGAAGGGGGTCGGGGGAATTGGATGATGGATGATGGAATTTCTAACACCAACCCTCTCACCCTTCCCTTGGCCAGCCATTCCCGAAAATAATCCTTCAAAGTGACGTACAGAGATTCCCCAAGGTGACACCCCTTGACTTGCTCATCTGTCTCCCACTCTCTCTCTCCATTAATTATTCACAACTCCAAAACCACGCCTTCAATGGGGGGAAGGGGGGAGGGGAGATAAGGAGGCATGTGTACGTGTCTTAAGTTACACAAAAAAAAACCACGCCCATATTATGAATCAATGTCCCTGTAGGTCTCTAGGTATTTCGTATCATTCAGTGTTATTTTTGCTATGTTTGCTCTATTTATCTTTCTCTCTTCCCTTCACTCTTTCTTTCTTTGAACCTTCAGCTGAAGGAGAGAGAGAGAGAGAGAGAGAGAGAGAGAGAGAGAGAGAGAGAGAGAGAGAGAGAGAGAGAGAGAGGATGACATCATATTTAAAGCATGCAATCTTCGAACGAGCAAAATCTGTATTTCAACCATTTCCCCTTCACTTGAGAGAGAGAGAGAGAGAGAGAGAGAGAGAGAGAGAGAGAGAGAGAGAGAGAGAGAGAGAGAGAGAGAGAATAAAAACAAAACTTTATTCAAATTTTGCCATTTGTTATACAAAAATACAAAATACAACAGCAGAATTTGTAATCTGACAAAAGTAAAAAGCTTGCAGGAGAGAGAGAGAGAGAGAGAAGAGAGAGAACGAGAGGAGTGAATAGACCGAATATGGGAAGAGAGGAAGGAGACTGAGACTAACTTGACCCTCAAGCAGCATCAAATGGAAAAGAAATAAAAACGCGCAAAAAATGTAGAAAAACAAAAAAATAAAATAAAATAAACAGACCTTCTAATGTTGCCATGAATCATGGACTCTTACATAATCCGCCTGACGACAGGCTTCATTAGGCTTCATATAAAAGGTCCGCTTCTCTTGCGGCCCCGTTCGTGATTTCTGGGCCAAGATGAAGCACGTTCTATTTGACATTATCTTAAACCTTTTCTCGCTCTGCAAACACTTCCATCGAGGGAGCTAACAGGAGACGTTTTTGGGAGAGGGTAAGAAGGAACAGGAATTCTCGAAGGACAGGTCATGTCATTTAGATACAATACGTTTCATCGAATATGGGAAAAAAGTCGTGACCTGACCTGCCTGACCTCTAAAGATAAATATCCCAGAAAGGTATAAATTGCTTTGAATGAGCATTTATTTTAAAACAAATTCTAGCCAGATTTAATCGAAATATTGGGTAAGGGTACCTACAAACTGCAAAAAACAATGAATTACTAAAATAAAAAGAGGAATTTAAAATAAAAATCAAGATGTCCTTTCTTGTTAGTTTCAAAGGAGACTAACAAAGAAAGGAGAGAGGAATTACTAACGAAGTCTCGAGGAACATGGGAATATCTGGGACAGAAAAAGAGAGGAAATCTATCTGAGTTATCTTGTGAGAGCGCGAAGAATGTCTCCGAACTTGGGGGGCGAGGGCGAGATATAAATTGCTTTGAATATGATCTTAGTAATGAATTAATTCGATCATTTAGACTTTCTGGCGTGATAAGTTAATTAGTATTTTTTTGCTTAACGAAAACGGTTTTTTTATTTCATTTTTCTTTATGTCTACGATTTCATTGTCTTTTTTTTTTTTCATCTGGGGATCAAATCTGCTGGTCACTCTCTGGTGTCTCAATGTAAAACCGGTAGTTTATGTAATGCTGATAATATTATATATATATATAATATATATATAGATATATATATTATATATATATATATATATATATATATATATATATATAAATTATATATATCATATACATAATTATATAATCAATGTTACAAAGCAACAGGCTATATATATATACAATATATATATATAATACTATATAATATATATATATATATATATATATATATATATATAATATATATATATATAAAAAATTATTATATAAGCTGCAGGTTTTATAGAGGCACCAGAGAGTGACCAACAGATTTGGTCTCAGATGAAGCATAAAAAAAATCCCCAGAATAAAATCTTAGACAAAGAAAAATGAAATAAAATTTTTTTTTCGTTAAACAGAAACAATTAATTCACTTATCACGTCAGAAGTCTAAATGACAGAATTAATTCATTACTAAGATCATATTCAAGGCAACTTATATCTCACCCACGTCCCAAGTTCAGGGACATTTTTGCATTCTCTCACAAGATAACAAAGAGAGATTTCCCCCCTTTTTCTGTCCCAGGATGTTATCTTGATAACCATCACAGTTGTCTAGAGAGTCGAGAGATTACCTTACACACCTTCCAATCAGCTATGGCTGTCACGTACCACCCGTCAAGACGCATCTTCTCAAAGAACTTTCAGCTGATTTTATCAGCGACGCGACTCCATTCAGGAAAATAACTGGGGATTCTTAATAGAGTTTGGCCAGGGTTAGTTTGAATGAGGGTCGAAAGTCTTAGAAAGACTTAGGAGATTCTTAATTAGTCCTGTGGGAATATGCACACACACATATATATACATTCATCGGGCAAATTTCTCAATCAATTTTTTTTATTTAGCAATAAACATGCGTGTGTGTGCAACTGTGCATGAACTGTGAACTGAGAGAGAGAGAGAGAGAGAAGCTGTAGCTATAAAAGTTGTCCAATTCTGGTTCGACGTCTCGGGAAAAAAAAGGGTTTTAAGTAATTGTCCCCTTAAGGGAAAGGACTCGTCTCTTGAATCCTGAAGGGTAGAAGTTTATAAGTACATCTACTCATTAAAAAGAGGCATTAATCCTATCTGAGGAGATACTGTTATTAAACCCTTATTTATATGGAACAAGCCCACCACAATGGACGCTGACTTGAAATTCAAGCTACCAAAGAATATTACGGTGTTCATTTGAAAAGTAGTTACAGAAGATAGAACGAATGGTCTATATTATTAATATTATTATTATTATTATTATTATTATTATTATTATTATTATTATTATTATTATTATCATCGACTTGACATTAAAGCTTCCAAAGAATGTATTCATTCATTTGAAAGGAGTAACAGATGCTAGCAAGAAAAACAGAAAGATATCTATTATTAGAAAAAAGATAAATAAATAAATAAATAAGTAGACACATAAAAAATTATTTAAGTACAAGATTAATTGTTAGTAGGTTAACGTAAATGCCATTGCGTTCATGATAATATTTTTATTTGCATAAATCCCAATGTTGCTGAATGTCCTAGATTAATGCTACCTTTAACCAGCAAGTGTGGTAAGGTTTAAAGAACCCTGATTTGGCCCATTGGACTCTGTTAAGCCAGCACAAACGACAAAACAACTACGAAACTGCAAAAAAATAAAAAAGATACTGATCTCTGCAAAAATCTGCAATTCATTACACGTGAAAAAAATCTGAAATATGATCTGCAACTCAGTCTAACAGACCCAGAGGTGCGGAACTATCACAAACAACCAATCTCTGCAATTTATCACAAAGAACAAAGCAAGACGTGCGGAGCTGCAATAAAAAACAGCTACTGATCAGCAAAAAATTCTGCAATTAATTACGAAGACCTCATCTGAAAACTGATCAGCACCTCAGGTCTGAGAAACGGCTTCGTTAACAGCGTTCGATTTAAAAAACTAACGGTCCCCAAGACCTCGTAAATTCTTGGAAGAAGAAGAAGACGACTACTTGACGATGCTGGTCCTGTTTCGCCCCGTTTGAGATAACTGCTGGAGTTTTCAAGAATGCACACAACAAGTGTTGCCCTGGCGTCCTTGGATTGAATCAGGATAGTCACAGAGAGAGAGAGAGAGAGAGAGAGAGAGAGAGAGAGAGAGAGAGAGAGAGAGTAAAGCCTGCTACTGCAGCAGACTTGTCTATCCTTACACCCACTGCATCAAGAAGATGAAAATGTATAAATTACCCTCATCACCTCGATTTTTATTTCACATTTTCGCTCTCTCTCTCTCTCTCTCTCTATTACAGTCACTCTGTTCTTTCTTATTTGGGGGCCATAGCTTTACAGAAACCATGACGTTTCAAAGCAGCTTTCCTGAAATCTCTGGTTATTCTGAGAAAGTAGTTGAAACCATCATTCACAAACAAAGTTAGCAATCGCTGCTTTACTGACACAAAGTTGCTAAGCTATAGCTGCTATAGGGAACGTTTAAGTAGCTACTGCCACAAAAGTTGCTAAGTCACAGCTGCAACAGGGAACGTTTGAGCAGCTACGGGTTAAGCAATCGTTGCTTTGACGACACAAAGGTTGCTAATCCACAGCTGATATAGCATACGTTTCAATAGCTACGGGGCACGAGGAGCCTTTTGGGTATTCATGGCTTAAACAGCCATGAAATCTTATTAGAACACACTAAGTTTTTCCACAGCAAAACGTCTGTGGGTTACTGCTGTGAGAATCATTTCCCACAGCTATGAAACGTTTGGACTGATTCTCTGAAGAAACAGCTGCATTCTGCTGCTTTGAATAACAGATGTATTCTCTTCTGTTTTGCATAATGAGAGGGTTAATGCAGTTTTAAGACCATATGAGGGGAAAGTCATGGACTTGACGTCCCAAGGGAGCATCCAGGGGACGGATAATGGTATGGGATCACAAACAAACGTTTCAGGAACTGCTGAAAAA
>NC_061101.1:13409475-13436975 GCF_015104395.2 Macrobrachium nipponense | reverse complement strand
TAAAATGGCGTCCGAAATAATAATATAATAATAATATAATAAATAATAATAATAATAATAATAATAATAATAATAATAATAATAATAATAATAATAATAATAATAATAATAATAATAATAATGATGATGATGATGATGAAAAAATTGATTAGATAATGAAATACGATTTGAGAAACGATAAAGATTATTTCATGGAGTAAATGTTATGGTTATTATTGAATTGAAATTCACTTCACACATGTTCAAGACATCAGGGAATGGTGTGGTTCATCAACTGATTTGCAGAAAGGAGAGTTTTACGTACACTTGGATAAAAACAATGATATGACAGTACAATTACAAAAACATGGACATATAAAAAGTGCATACACACGTATATTATATATATATATATTATGTAATATATATATATATATATATATATATATATATATATATATATATATATATATACTTATTTATTTATTCTTCACGCTCCTCCACCCCTCACTAACTCAAGAAGAATAGGGAGGACGAAAACAAGGAGAGGCAGCTGAAGGATAAGAGCAAGACCGCGAATTTGTTGGGGAGAATTTACGAGCTGTGATAATGAGCAGGAAAGTGCAGCTACATATATATATATATATATATATATATATATATATATATATATATATATATATATATATATATATAGATATATATATATATATATATATATATATATATATATATATATATATCTATATATATATATATATATATATATATATATATATATATATATATATATATATATATATATATATATATATATATATATATTTAGTTGTACCTTGCAAATATTAAACATTCTCAGCATAAAGGGTTGGGAAGGTGATTTTATATGTTATTTTGTTTGTTATTATTGTGGCTTTAAACTAGTTTTCAGTTATCTATACATTTGTAAGATTTTTCAATGGGAACTACATTATACTTTTCTGAAAAAATAAAACTACTGTGTCGGGTGTGTCTGTCCGTCCGCACTTTTTTCCGTCCTCACTTTTTCTGTCCGCCCTCAGATCTTAAAACTACAGCCCTCTAACCTCAGGCAAGTTTGATTTTATTTGAGGTTAAAGTTAGAAATAATCGTGAGTCTGGCAACGATTAGGTCAAGCCACCACCCGGCCGTGGTTAAAGTTTCAATGGCCGCGGCTCTTAAGTATTATGCAGAGACCACTGAAAGGAAGATCTATTTTGGGGGGGGCCTTAATTACAAGCTGTACATGAAACTCGACTGTGCAGAAGATTTTAGTTTTACCTCTGATTCTTAATCATGATAATCATACGCCTTCTATGTATGAATGGCTGTGACTTATTTAAATTAACTATATATATTATTATATATATATATATATATATATATATATATATATATATATAGATGTATGTATATATATATATATATATTATATATATATATATATATATAGATATATATATATATTATATATATATAGTCACAGCTATACTTACTTACATACATACATACATATGCATGATCTAGAACTCGGCTATCCGTGGATCTCCCACGCTCCATATGGTTAGCTGGAGGTCAACTAGTATGGCCCAAATGTTTACGAGATAACCGACTCTTCAATACGGGGATTAGGCTCGTATGGAACGTGAACGGTACGTCATAAAGGGATAAGCCCCAGACGAGGTTCTCCAGGGATTTAAGTGGGTTTAGGGGGGTCTTAGTGGGGCTAGAACCCCCTTATAAGTAGCGTAAGGGCCGATGTCTTTTTGCGCTCTAATGGACTTGTGAGATATCTTGACAGGGTAAAAAAAATATGCAATATGATCTGAGCATATTTGCTTCCTGATTGAAGCTGGGAGAGAGAGAGAGAGAGAGAGAGAGAGAGAGAGAGAGAGAGAGAGGAGAGAGAGAGAGAGAGAGAGAGAGAGAGAGAGAGAGAGAGAAGAGAGAATAATACCAAGCCATTTTCATGTCAAGTTTAAACTTATTAATTTATTATACAAACATCATGGAAATACAAAGTATGTCTCTACATCTATATTTATAGATATATAGGTAGAAAATATATAATAGATACATAAGGTTAGAGAAATAGATACATAGACTGATAGATAGAGAGATAAGGCCACCACACGTATCATTGAATATACTTCAATAACTTAACAGTGCACAGCAACAAAGCCCACTTACCGCACACAACGGCTGTGTACATACCTGCAAGAAGAGAATGCATCCATGAGTATATTTTTTAGTAAAATAAAAATATTTGATATTTCTTAATCGGATAAAATAATTAGAAAGTATTTGAATAAATTGGAATCTTCAATAAAAAGATAATGACAATATGAAACTCATCTTTGAAACTATTGTATTTCAGGGCATATATTTTGTGAGAATGCTCTCACATGTATTTAAACACTATGAGAAAACATCATATATATATATATATATATATATATATATATATATATATATATATATATATATATATATATATATATATATATGAAGTTTAAACATAAAATTCCATAGAAAATAATTGACGGTTATCAACCATACAAGTTCAGCTTATGCGCATTGCTTTGAAATTTCATATAAATCTTTAATTTTAAAGTCATATAACCTGTTACAAAACCTCTGACAACTTAACCTTTAATTTTTTTCTGAAACGCTTACTCTGATCTTAGATCTCCCAAACAGGGTTCGCTTTGTTACAAAAAAAGATAAGAAAAAGAATAGAGATTATTATTTTTCAAAACGTACCTCAACAGTAACTGTCTGTATGGATATTTATGGCAACCCTTGCATTAAAGGGGCGTGGCCTGTACCCGAGCTTATATAATAAAACAAAAACGCAAGGCGTACCAGTCACCCCGAGGCGTCATTATTGGAAAGGATGGTAGTCTGCATGAAGTCGAAAATATAGAAAAAGAGTAACTAAAGTCTGTACCTGTTCAGAAAGATTTGACATCACTGGACTGGTCAATGACTGGTGGGTTCTGATCAGCTCATCCTTGACCTTGGAAAGATTAGGCTGGTCCCGTTAGCTTTCAAAATGACTGTCAGAGGTACCGTCTTAAACCTGTAGTTTACGTACCTAATCGCTCGAATTATCTTGAATTAACCTTCTCTATGGGACAGATCTCATTAGTCTACGGTCCCTGAGCTTATTGAATTCCTATGGGGAGACTCGCCATTGCTTGATGGCGTTCTACCCTTCATAATACCTTCAGCCCTCTTTCACCTCATTTCTACTAAACTGACGTCTTATTTAGGCTTCAATACCAGTTGTCCTCTTGATTTGCCTTTCTAGCTGCTTAAGAGTATAGCCAGAAACTTCTGAGGACAACTGTAGAAGGGGAAAAACTCGCTACTGACAAACAGGTCTGGTAGAGTTATGACCAACGACCAACGCTGTCTTCTGTAAGGGCTGCCAACAGCGACAGTTAGTTGGTAACTGTACATCTCAAGCAGTAGGGTATATATAAATTTATATTTTCAAAATGTAAGTGAAATGTGTATAATGTGAATACGTCACTGATACAGAAATGTTTACTGGAGTATTAGCTTAGGGTGGGTAATACAAAATTGCTTTACTTAGACAAGAATACGTTTAAAATCTGGATTTCACAAAAGCTAATATGAAACTCGAGCTTTTCACTAATTCCTTCTCTATTCAAATAACTTACTTGTTCAAAGTCCTAATATCAGATACTCGTAGGCTAGGGATATATAAAAGTTTCAGACTCAGTTTCTGTCACGTTTAAAAATGCTAATTTTATCTCAGCAAATAAATATGAAATAGTATCTTTTATGCAAGCATTTTGATTTTATCTTTAGTTTTGGTTGGTCACTAATAGTGATTACTGTCTAATGGCGGCCTTATACGCAATGTTAAACTTCTGCAATGACAAAAAAATACTCCATTTCTTTCACAGTTTCTTGTCATAAACGTATGACTGTATCAAACATCTTCATGTCATTCGATTAAGTTACCTAACTTATTCTAATGCAAACTTTACTTTAATTTCTTCTTTTAAACAATTAGTGTCCCTCTTGACGCCATATTTAGTTAGTATGACATTCTAAAACCTCGAAATCTTGATGTTCCTTTATGTTCAGTCTCTGACCTTTGCAGACGGTGAATATGAATGTCTCAAATGTCATGTTTCTGCCTTAAAAAATCCTGCTTTGTGTCTTAAAATAATGATACATTTTGGATGAAATTAGTGAAAATTATGTTTTCTTGTGAATTATTACTTAGTCTTTTAGTTAATTCATTGTTATTATCTTGTTATCACCTTTTTTCAATAATGATTATCAAATTATTTCCTGTAAATTTTATTAAAATGACCAAATCTTAGTTTTGCCTGCTACAAACGATCACATTATCCCTGAATATTCGAAGGAACAAGTATTCAACATCCTCATTCATAAAAATGAAACGACGTCTGCTTAATGGACGTCGAATTCCTGGCCTTAAAAATCTTCCAGGTCTAATCTCGTAAACATTCTGTCACCGTGTCGTAAAAATACCGACCTCTATTGAAAATCACATATTTCCTGTCTCTGGGACCACACAGAATCTGTCATCTCGAAGCGTTTAAATCTTCTTCTATGATAAATGTTGGAGAAAGTAGGAATTTTATTAATATCTGTGTCACATCTCAGTTTTAAGACGTTATCCTTTTCTGTATCACACATCGAATTTAACTCATATTCCCTCGTAATAGATCCTTGAATTACGATCCCAACTTTTATAGTACGCTTGCTAACTAATGCAGCATCCCACAAGGATATATTCCCAATTTATTTTTTCGCAAACTTCATATGTAAGTGATATAGTACACTTGGCCTTGTTGCCGAACCGGTTAGACCTGATTCAGGCTATTAAGTTGAGTAGAGAGAGAGAGAGAGAGAGAGGAGAGAGAGAGAGAGAGAGAGAGGAGAGAGAGATGGTTTTATAAATCCCCAGAATTAATCTTGAAGGATTATCACACACGTAAAAGAAACTAGAACAGTTATTTACTAGCAATAAAAGACGTGACAGGTAACCAGACTTATAAAAAGTATTGTACATTAAATCTAATACTATATTACAACTTCGTCTTTGAAACTGATAGCTTGAGCTACTGAGCCTCAAAACCTATATTTCTTTCTATATACGAAAGAAGCAGCTGTTCCCTTACTTCTCTTGGCATTGAAGAAGTCTGGGAAGTCGTATACATTTTTGGAACGAAATGACTTTCGCAAAATATGGCCATCTCAAGTCTTCAGAAAAGTATATTGAGTTTTGTTTGGGTTATTTTGAGCCTAGTAAGGAGAGATGATAGACTTGGATAGATGTAGTTACTTACGGAAAACAACACAATGGTTTGATATTGACTGGGGGATAATCATTCGTTACTTATGACAAGACAAAAATGTTTGTTCCAATTTGACACGTCTTATGAGGATTATATCCGTCACTCTATCAATGATAAATCCCACTTTATTTTCTGCCTTCTGTATTATTATTTGAAAATGAAACGTACCAAACGGCCATTTACACAAATGGATAGCCACCACAGTAGTGAAAGACCACATTAACATGGTCATTTATCTTTTTTATTAATATGTTAAGTATTTATTAAAAAGATACAGTGTGACTTTGGACGGGTAGAATAATTAACAGAAATAGAGAGAGAGAGAGAGAGAGAGAGAGAGAGAGAGAGAGAGAGAGAGAGAGAGAGAGGAAGGGGGGGCCTGGGGTTTGGTTTGTACCCTTCACAAATACCCTGAATTATTCAAATTCATCAGGCGACCTTGTGTCTACCTTGGTGCCCATGGGACCGACATCTCGGTGACAGCGTTAAAACACGCTCCGGTGACCACAGCTGATCTCTCTCTCTCTCTCTCTCTCTCTCTCTCTCTCTCTCTCTCTCTCTCTCTCAGAGATCACGAAAGGCATCTATCTAACGAAATCGCTGGATAATCTTACAGAAATTGATGAGATTTCTCGTCCAAAATAGGCTCAGTTCAACTCTGTATTTTGCTGAGGTCAGCAAATTTGTAGAAATTTATGGTTTTTCACGATGTCTCTTAGCTGAGCTGCTGATGAAGTGTCAGAAAGGTGTATATAGGTATAAAAGGTGTCTATATAGGTATATAAATGTGCCTTATTTCAGTGTAGGTGTATATGCATGCATATTTCGAAGTCTGAATACACATGTATACATTTATATATTTATACCTAAAGCAAAACTTATACGAGTAAGAAGTCTGAAACATGAATGCACATGTATACACACATATATTCGTACATACATAACGAAGCGCAACATGTATACCAGGTTAATACATACTGAAACGACAAACCTCTTAGAAGTCTGGAGTATTTTTGAAGAGGATTACAGTGTGTTTGTGTATGTGTGTGCGTGTATTTCGAAATCTGAGTACACGTATAGTGTGGTGTGCATTTAGAAATCTGAGTACACATGTATAAAGGTGTGCATTTCGAAATCTGAGTACACATGTATAGTGTGGTGTGTATTTCGAAATCTGAGTACACATGTATAGTGTGGTGTGTATTTCGAAATCTGAGTACACATGTATAAAGGTGTGCATTTCGAAATCTGAGTACACATGTATAAAGGTGTGTATTTCGAAATCTGAGTACACATGTATAGTGTGGTGTGTATTTCGAAATCTGAGTACACATGTATAGTGGTGTGTATTTCGAAATTGGAGTACACATATATAGTGTGGTGTGTATTTCGAAATCTGAGTACACATGTATAGTGGTGTGTATTTCGAAATTGGAGTACACATATATAGTGTGGTGTGTATTTCGAAATCTGAGTACACATGTATAGTGTGGTGTGTATTTCAAAATCTGAGTACACGTATAGTGTGGTGTGTATTTCGAAATCTGAGTACACATGTATAGTGTGGTGTGTATTTCAAAATCTGAGTACACGTATAGTGTGGTGTGTATTTCGAAATCTGAGTACACATGTATATTGGTGTGTATTTCGAAATTGAGTACACATGTATAGTGTGTGTGCGTGTATGTGTATTTTTAAGTCTCAATACACACGTATACATAATACATGCATACAGAACGATACATAAAATCACTGAAACTACAAATCGGAAGTCTCTAGGATTCGGGCGAAGAAATATAGACATAAACACACACACGTCCTACGTAAAACCCACCGAGTGCGTCCTTGGAGGACGCATTGGTCTGACGTCATGCGCAAGTTCCTTCGTGGCAGGAGGGGGAATGAGGGGGGGAAGGGGTGAGCCACTTATCTGTCGGTCACGCATGATTTCATATCTGCGCGCGCGCGCGATGCGCCTTTATGCGCAGACCCGAATCGAGGAATGCGGAAAATCAGCGATGGAGGTGACCAATACAGCACGGTTCACTGTGAAATTTATTATTATTATTATTATTATTATTATTATTATTATTATTATTATTATTATTATTATTATTATTATTATTATCCTGAATATAAACCCCTACTCATATTGAACAAGCCCACCACAGGGCCCACTGACTTGAAATTCAAGCTTCCAAAAAATATCAGTGTTCATTTGAAAGAAGTTACAAAAGATAGAAAGGAATTATTTAGATTATTATTAATATGAAAATTATCATTATTATTTGCTGGATGAAAGCCTTCATTAATACAGGATTTATTGAAAATAATAATGGCTATTTCAGACGCGTTTATTTTTGTTCTAGAAGTTTCTGTAATCCTGTTATTTCTGTAATCCTGTTATTATTATCCTGAATATAAACCCTTACTCATATTGAACAAGCCCACCACAGGGCCCACTGACTTGAAATTCAAGCTTCCAAAAAATATCAGTGTTCATTTGAAAGAAGTTACAAAATATAGAAAGGAATTATTTAGATTATTATTAATATGATAATTATCATTATTATTTGCTGGATGAAAGCCTTCATTAATACAGGATTTATTGAAAATAATAATGGCTATTTCAGCCGCGTTTATTTTTGTTATAGAAGTTTCTGTAATCCTGTTATTTCTGTACTCAAATTGGCTACTTAATAGTCAATTTGAGTACAGAAGAAAAAGTCAGCAATCATCATATTATAATGGGCGTAATGTCTGTCTGTCTATCTGTCATTCAATGACGGCCAAACGGCTGGTCAGATGGCATGAAACTTGGCAGGGTTATGGTGGGGACCCCTAAGATGGTTTGTAATGGGGTTTCATCCAACCTACCCCCCTCCTTTGTAGGGGGTGGGGGTGAGAAGGGATTCCCTGAAAAGGAGCTGTTTCTGGCCGTGAAACGAGGCTGGTTATTCCCGTAGACTTAGTTACCTTACGAATTTTCATACATAATTTCTGTACAACTTCCCTGGAGAAAGTCGCGAATATTTCAGCTCGGACACAATAGAAGATGAAAATTATCATCAACATCCGCAAGATTTTTTGAATAACTTAAATCCATCCGGACTGCCAGTGCACAAAATATCGTTGAAGAAGTACTGCCCGGTAATGTTGCTTCGGAATTTTGATCCTGCCAATGGACATTACAACGGAACGGGGTACACTGTTATGGAGCTAAACTCCCACGTCATCGAAGCAGTGATAGCAACGGGCCCTCACACTGGCAAACGTCTGTTCATCCCCCGGATTCCTCTGATGCCTTCGGACAACCAGTTTCCGTTCCAGTTACGGCGCAGGCAGTTTCCCATCAACCTGGCCTTCTCATTCACTGCAAACAAGTTGCAGGGCCAAGACTTTGGATCATGTTGGTGTGTTTATGCCGTCACCCATGTTCACGCATGGCCAACTGTATGTGGTGATGAGCAGAGCAACTGACTCTGCCAACTTGAAATTAAGTTGTGGACAAACTGATAATATTATGTACAAAGAGGTTCTGTAGTAGGTATGTATAAAAATCGCCCTTATTTTAATATTGCTGAACAAATAGTACATATAAATTTTTCACTTCTGCACCCGTATTTTATCACCCATCGTAGATGGGTAAGTTTGCTAGTAAGAAGAATAGAGAAACTTCTATATAAAATAAACGCGACTGAAGTAGCCCTTATTTTCAATAATAAATGTTATTATATATTATTTAATATTTATTATTATTATTATTATTATATTATTATTATTATTATTATTTTATTATTATTATTATTATTATTATTATTATTATTATATTATTATATTATACTTATTATTATTATCGTTTAGAAGATAAACCCATATTCATATATAAACAGATATTTGTGAGATATATATATCATATATATATATATATATATATATATATATATAATATATATATATATATATATATATATATATAAACTAAGCATTGCAAGTCTAACCACTAATCATAGCCAACAACACAGAACCAAGATTAAACAGCGCATTAATTACGAAGTCATGAAAACGCGGGAAACGAACCGAAGACTCTCTCTCTCTCTCTCTCTCTCTCTCTCTCTCTCTCTCTCTCTCTCTCTCTCTCTCTATTGGAAGCAATCTACGCTCCAATTATCGCCTGGTCATAAACTACAATTAGGGAGGTAGGGAATACGCTTATAAATAGCAAAAGCTGAAAGGCTTAATATGTAATTAGAGAGGGAGTCGATGTTAATTCTTTTTCTCCGCTGAATGCAAATGGGTTTCAGATAAGTTAATGGATACAGAAATTACCGCTGATAGATGCCTGGGTGGATGTACTTGAGTATTGTTGGTATGTGATAAAGTGTATGTGTATTAATTATATGTTTGACGGGTTATTGAGGTGTATACTGCTTAATATACATAGATACATACATCAGACACACTCACTCACATACATTGTGTATGTACACACACACACAACACACACACACACACACACACACACATATATATATATATATAATATAATATATATATTGTATATATATAGAGGAGAGAGAGAGACGAGAGAGAGAGAGAGAGAGAGAGAATGAATTACTGTTTGAGTGTATGTGTGTGTTTGTCTGTATATGTATGTGAGATTATACACTTTAATAAATCAAGGTCAGATACATGAGTTATATACATAAAGTTTATTATATATATAGTACTACATCATACATATATATATATATATATATAATATATATATATATATATATATATATATACATATACGTTATATATATATATATATATATATATATATATATTATATATATATATATATTATAATATATATATGTGTGTGTGTGTGTGTGTGTGTGTGTGTGTGCGTGTTTGTGTGTGTGTGCGTTAACTCACATAAAACTAATCCAGAAATCACAAGCCACATAAATCTGTGAAAAATCGTAGGAGCACTGACAAGAGAAGTCTCCTCCACGCTCCAATTAACATACACTCGTAAACAGCACCCGTGTGGAAAGCGTAAACAAATAAACAAAGTGTCTTTTGAATAAACAAACGATCAATATTCTACGACCAAATGTAAGATCACCCCAGGTAACGATCTTTTTCCAGGAGAAGATTACGATTCCACTGGTGAGGGGGAAGCATTGTCAGTAATGTTGGAGATAATATTTTTAATAAAGTTGAAATAATTAACTTTTTGGAATCAAAGCAAAACGTCACTTGGGACAAGTTGTGTTTTATTATATAATGACAGTAATGTAATTAGATAATTTTTTTAGTGAAATTAAGATTCTAAACAATTTTCTTTTTGAAACCAAACAAAACCACTGCCTACGACAAGTTTCGTCTTATTTTAGTATTATTTGCGAATGAAGACTTGGTGTTATTTGAATAACATTCCCCGGATGTTTCAGATTAACATACATTTACCAGCTGTACAGGTCAGTTCTGTATTGCAGGTATAATAGTCAATATTTCTTTTAATATGCTGTTTGCATCCACTCATAAGCCTAAATATGTTTAAATAAATATATATAATATATATAATATATATATATATATATATATATATATATATATATATATATATATATATAATAATAAAAGGAGCCATAAAAAAACACCAAAAGATAGAGAGAATAGTACTATATTTCAGAGACTGCTGGCTCCCTCTTCAGGTATATGGATTCATAGACCTGAGGAGGGAGACAGCATTCTCTGAAATATAGTACTTTTCTCTCTATATTTTGGTGTTTTTTATGGCTCCTTTTATTAAATGGAATTCTGTTGTAACAACATTTTTACCAGTCATATGTATATATATATATATATATATATATATATATATATATATATATATATATATATATATATATATTATAATAGGTGTATACTATGTGAGTGCACCATTTCCAAGGCAGACGAGACCACAAATGAAGAAATGATCACGCTCCCATTTGGCAGAAAAGGCAACAGACAAGTCGATGTAAACCGCTCAATAATTTGAAATTTCAATAAATCCTAACCACTCTCACGATATTTCATATTTACAGTATTTCCAAAGAAAAAAAAATAATAGTAATGAATAAATAAATAAATCTACCTCAGTTTTAACGGTTGGTCGTATCAGCATATCTATTGGACCCTCTACATTTTTCCTAAGGGTGGTTGTGACGCCAGTTTTGGCAGCCTTAATTCAATCAATCAATCCTAAGGCTAGCACTGGTTCAGTGGGATGCATATTGCAAAATGTTGCGCACCATATAAGGCAGAAATCAATTTACTGTCTATCACCATACACCCAAAAGATGACTGAACACTTCAGCCAGGCGAGAAGTCTTTAGTTTCTTATTATTATTTTTTTTTTTTTTGCTTAATTTCATAAAGAAATATATGGAATAATCGTTGGAAACTTAACATTTTACTTCAGACAGACGGATGCTCAGCTGTCTGTCAGCTTGTCTGTCTATTTGCATAATGGTTTCCGTAAATTGTTTGAGTGATAGAGAAGGGTGTAAGGCTAGCGCTTTCATCCCTATAAGGTTTGCAAAATAAAAACATTGATTACTCCATTTCAATAAATAAATTTGGATGGTGAATAAAGGCTGTTACATACATACTGCATACATATCTATATTCTTATTATTTAAAAATATAAGATTAATTGAGAAGATAAAAACATTAAAATAAAAAATATAAGAGAAAAACCATCAACGGCAATATTAAATAAGATGAAATAACCCCAAATAAAAAAAACATATATTACAAGTAGAGACTCACGCCAGTCTGTTCATATGATACCTAAAACCACAACTATCAAACTTCTACTGCAATTTCGTTTCACGTCTCAATATGAATCCCACTTACTATTCACTGCTTGGAATATAAGGCTTTGGCCTTCGAGTGAATTGCAAATAATCACAGCCTTTCCAAAACTTGATCAGGGAGAGGCGAGAGAAAAAAAATAATTTATTCTCTATATAACATTTTTGAGGAAGCCACCGGGAATCTATCAACAGTAGAGCATGGGAAATTCTCAGGAATCAATGAATAGTAAAGCATGGGTAATTCTCAAGAATCAATTACGAGTAGAGCGTGTGGAATTCTCAGGAATCAATTAATAGTAAAGCATGGGTAATTCTCAAGAATCAATTAATAGTAGAGCATGTGGAATTCTCAGGAATCAATTAATAGTAAAGCATGGGTAATTCTCAAGAATCAATTACTAGTAGAGCATGTGGAATTCTCAGGAATCAATTAATAGTAGAGCATGTGGAATTCTTAGGAATCTATCAATAGTAGAGCATGGGGAATTCTTAAGAATCTATCAATAGTAGAGTATGGGGAATTCTTAGGAATCTATCAATAGTAGAGCATGGAGAATTCTTAGGAATCTATCAATAGTAGAGCATGGGGAATTCTCAAGAATCAATTACTAGTAGAGCATGTGGAATTCTCAGGAATCAATTAATAGTAGAGCATGGGGAAATCTCAGGAATCTACTAAGAGTAGAGATTGGGGAATTCTCAAGAATCTATCAATACTGGAGCATGAGGAATTCTTAGAAATCTAACAATAGTGGAGCATGGGGAATTCTTAGGAATCTATCAATAGTGGTGCATGGGGAATTCTTAGGAATCTATCAATAGCAAAGCATGGGGAATTCTCAGGAATCGATTAATAGTGGAGCATGAGGAATTCTCAGGAATCTATCAATATTAGAGCATGGGGAATTCTCAGGAATCTATCAATAGTGGAGCATGAGGAATTCTTAAGAATCTATCAATAGTAGAGCATGGGGAATTCTCAGGAATCTATTGATAATAGAGCATGGGGAATTCTTTCAGGAATCATTGGGGAATAATAAAGCAGCTGGGGAATTCTCAGGGAATCCAATTAATAGCGAAGCATGGAGAATTTTCTCAGGAATCCAATTCAATAGGTAGAAGCATAGGGGAAATGACTCAGGAATCCTATCTAACGAGTAGAGCATGGGGAATTGCTCAGGAATATATCAATAGTGGAGCATGAGGAATTCTTAGGAATCTATCAATAGGGAGGCATGGGGGAATTCCTTAGGAATCTATCATAGTGGAGCAATGGGGAATTCTTAGGGAAGAAATATCAATAGTGGGAGCATGGGGAATTCTTATGGAATCTATCAATAGTGGAACAGATGGGGCACTTCTTATGAATCTATCAATAGTGGAGCATGGGGAATTCATTAGGAATCTATCAATAGTGGAGCATGGGGAATTCTTAGGAATCTATCAATAGCAAAGCATGGGGAATTCTCAGGAGTCGATTAATAGTGGAGCATGGGGAATTCTCAGGAATCTATCAATAGTAGAGCATGGGGAATTCTCAGGAATCTATCAATAGTGGAGCATGGGGCATTCTTAAGAATCTATCAATATTAGAGCATGGGGAATTCTCAGGAATCTATTGATAATAGAGCATGGGGAATTTCAGGAATCAATTGATAATAGAGCATGGGGAATTCTCAGGAATCTATCAATAATAGAGCATGGGGAATTCTCAGGAATCAATTAATAGCGAAGCATGGAGAATTCTCAGGAATCAATTAATAGTAGAGCATGTGGAATTCTCAGGAATCAATTAATAGTAGAGCATGGGGAAATCTCAGGAATCTACTAAGAGTAGAGCATGGGGAATTCTCAGGAATCTATCAATAGTGGAGCATGAGGAATTCTTAGGAATCTATCAATAGTGGAGCATGGGGAATTCTTAGGAATCTATCAATAGTGGAGCATGGGGAATTCTTAGGAATCTATCAATAGTGGAGCATAGGGAATTCTCAGGAATCTATCAATAGTAGAGCATGGGGAATTCTCAGGAATCTATCAATAGTGGAGCATGAAGAATTCTTAAGAATCTATCAATAGTAGAGCATGGGGAATTCTCAGGAATCAATTGATAATAGAGCATGGGGAATTCTCAGGAATCAATTAATAGCGAAGCATGGGGAATTCTCAAGAATCAATTGATAGTAGAGCATGGGGAAATCTCAGGAATCTACTAAGAGTAGAGATTGGGGAATTCTCAGGAATCGATTAAAAGTGGAGCATGGGGAATTCTTAGGAATCTATCAATAGTAGAGCATGAGGAATTCTCAGGAATCTGTCAATAGTGGAGCATGGGGAATTCTTAGGAACCTATCAATAGTGGAGCATGGGGAATTCTTAGGAATCTATCAATAGTAGATTATGGAGAATTCTCAGGAATCTATTGATAATAGAGCATGGGGAATTCTCAGGAATCAATTAATAGTAGAGCATGTGGAATTCTCAGGAATCAAGTAATAGTGGCGCATGGGGAATTCTCAGGAATCTATCAATAGTAGAGCATGGGGAATTCTCAGGAATCTATCAATAGTGGAGCATGAGGAATTCTTAGGAATCTATCAATAGTAGAGCATGGGGAATTTTCAGGAATCTATTGATAATAGAGCATGGGGAATTCTCAGGAATCAATTGACAATAGAGCATGGGGAATTCTCAGGAATCAATTAATAGCAAAGCATAGGGAATTCTCAAGAATCTTTTAACAGAGGAGCATGGGGAATTCTCAGGAATCAATTAATAGTAGAGCATGTGGAATTCTCAGGAATCAAGTAATAGTGGCGCATGGGGTATTCTCAGGAATCTATCAATAGCAGAGCATGGGGAATTCTCAGGAATCTATCAATAGTGGAGCATGAGGAATTCTTAGTAATCTATCAATAGTGGAGCATGGGGAATCCTCAGGAATCTATCAATAGTAGAGCATGGGGAATTCTCAGTAATCTATTGCCATCTGAAATTTGTTACTAGTACTGCCTGAGGAATTCTAATTGCTTTTCATAGCACAATTTTTTATATATATAATTCTAGGACTTTTTTTTATTCAGTTGCGGTATTTAAGAGATATTCTTGGTAAATACAATATTATCATAAGGTTTATATTTTTGTTTTTTTATTTAAATTTGCTTTCATGTTATTATGAATTGACCACCAGAGGTCTGCGTACCACAGCCTGAAAGATTAATCATGTTGCTAAAACTATATGATTAATTCTCTCTCTCTCTCTCTCTCTCTCTCTCTCTCTCTCTCTCTCTCTCTCTCTCTCTCTCCAAAAAAAAACTTAAAAAATTTTATACAGGTCAGAATCTGGTTGTCCTGCTAAAACTGTATGATTAATCTCTCTCTCTCTCTCTCTCTCTCTCTCTCTCTCTCTCTCTCTTAACAGTTCCCTTGAGCCTTCGTTCGTTCACCAGCGATGTTCCCAACTCCTGAGAATGTCATGGGTTCAAGGCTCCTGTCTAACCTCTGCTCAGTTCTCCCTCTCCCCCTCCCTCCCCACCCCCCACAACTCCTCTCCCTCACTCCTCCATTATCTCCAACAGCTACTCCAACTCCTCTCTCGTCTCTGTCCTCAGTTTCCTCCCTCGAGGATTAAATCATTAGATAATTAATTTGCTATAAAGTCTATTTTTTTAAAGGTTTAAAATTACTGGAGTTAATTTTTTTTCTTAATTCTTTATTTTGTTTTTTTATCAAGGAATTCTTGTGGTGTTGTCTAAATGGCTTTTAGGTTTTTCCTATTAAAGGAGGATACAAATAATTTTATTGCTATAAACTCTAGTTTTCTTAAAGGTTTAACATTGCTGAAGTAATGTTAAAACCTTTATTGAAGTAATGTGAAACCTTTAGAAAAACTAATTTAAAAGTTTTTATTTTTAAATTTATTGAAGATATAAATCCTTTATTTGCTGTAAAGTTAATTTTCTTTAAAAGATTTAAACTACTGAAGTCAATGTTTTAATTAGTTTTTTCTTAATGAATTCTCGTGTTTTACAAATGCATTTTAGGTTTTCCAATTAATATAGTTTTTATATTGCATCAATTTAGTAAAGATATAAATAATTTATTGCAAATCTGTTGTTTTTTAAAAGATTTTAAATTACTGAAGTCGATCTTTTAACTTCAGTTTTTTTGCAGCCGGAATTCTCTTGTTGTTGTTTACACCCTAGGGCCAATCCCGTTCCCCTCTAACCCCTGCATCGAAAACTATAGTAGATTTCTTGAAGAAGGTTTTGTACTCCTGGGAAAGTCTGAATAATAATCAATAAAATAATAATGAATAATAATAATAATAATAATAATAATTAATTAATAAATAAATAAATAATAAATAATAATAATAATAATAATAATAATATTTCAAACAGACAGGAAAGAAACAAAGCCCCACAAAGATAATTACTATAACAGCAACTTCCCTGGGATAACCAGTCAGTAACAAGAGTCATAACAATGATAAAGTTACAACAATACAATAAGTTATAGTTGCAGGAACAAGAACTCGATTATATGAAATGTATTTGAGATGACTACATACATACATGCACACATACATAGATACACAAGCTCCTTATACATGCAAACAGGACATACATATGTACACACACGTATCTACGCATTTATGCAAGACGGACATACAGAGGCATCATACAAAGACACACACAGACACATGGGCTCGTTACAAAGATATGCGAGCCTGTCAAAAAATACCTAACTGTTCAACTTTATTTTTTTTAATTTCCATTTTTATGACCCTAAAGGCAACTCAACAGTGCATGAGATGCATGCAAAATTCATCTCCGTGGGAGAACGCACAAATCTCTCTCTCTCTCTCTCTCTCATGTCGATCTTTTTTTTACGGTCGATTAATTTAACGGTTCCTTCTTTCATGATGTTCCGTCGATCGAATTGGATTCTTGCATGTCGAATGTTTCATGCAAATTACGAAGGTGTTTTGTGTGCGTGTATATATATATATATATATATATATATTTATATATATATATATATATATATATATATATATATATATACATATATATAATATGCATATTTGTATATTATATACATATATATCGAGAGAGAGAGAGAGAGAGAGAGAGAGAGAGAGAGAGAGAGAGAGAGAGAGATATGCATATATACAATTCATACATACATGTGTATACACGCATACACACACACACACACACATATATATATATATATATATATATATATATATATATATATATATATATATATATATATATATATATTAACGTATATACAGTAGACATATATATATTTATGCATATAGTATCCATATACATATACTCTTTTCATGCTGAAAAATTGAAAAATATTAAACCACTAAAACTAATATCGATTTCAATTTCAAGCTGAATTTATAGATTAATATTCATGAGTATAAAAAACTCACTTTTTTTGAAGTGACGTAAATAAAAATGTGTTGCAGAGTTATACTGAGTTATCAATAAGGTACATCGTGTTGGAGATGGGTTGATTTCGAACTTGAATTCGACAGGTATATGTATACAGTGAGTCGATGTCAGTATATCTGTGGATTGTTGGGCGAATGGATTAGTCACTGTTAACACTGGGAACTATATGAGGTCATTCAGTACTGGAAAGGAAACTGAGTGTAAAAATGTTTAAAAGTCGTGACGGTATGAAAACCTCAAAGCAGCTGCACTATGAAATCATTGTTAGCAGTGGGTGGAAAGTAAGATGGTAGAAAGAAAGAGAATATCAACGGAGATACAGTCGCAGGAATGAAAGGGATTGAAGGTAGGGGCAGAAGGGACGCCACAGGGAACCTTAAGTCACGCCTACAGTGCACCGCGTGAGGTGCACTGATCAGGTTTCTTAAGGTGTAACACGATACTTACTTCCGAATCGTAACTGTACTTCAGCGGGTAAATTGTAAATAAAATTTCCTTGCAAGATCTTATAATCGATAATGCCAGTCCTCAGTTCTGTATGTGTATCAAGGAGTCTCTCCCACCATCCCGATATTTCTTCTACTGGGACAAAGCAATCAGCATCTGTCAGTCACACGGAACTCTGGTTATCTTACCAATCCAGGCTTCAACTCACTGTACAAAAGAGGCTTAGCTGAAGTCTTATTCTTTACTAAGTCTTGAAAGTATAAACTTCTTCGTTCCGTTCGTTTGAAAGTCTAAGTCATAAATTCGTCTGAAAATGGTATTTTTTGCTCTTAACAAATCAGAATTACTGGGAGGAACACTAATATTAATTATATCAATCCTGCCATCTTCAAAGAATTCCCACGGGTACAATATAAAGCTGTTATTCTGTTGCTATATCTGTTTATGCCTGAGACTATCACCAGCCTTGAGTTTCTCAAAATATAACAACTTTATCATTTCCCTTGTTTCACCAACGAAAATTAAAATAAATTCGCTATATTTTATTAGAAATAACTTTTTTATATCGTTTAACATGCACATTATTCATTTTTAAAATTTTCATTCTAATAAATAAATCATAAATATCTTATCCTAAAATTCCTGTATCTTTAACTCAGCGCAAAACACTTTTTTCAGAACTTTTTTTAGCTCTTTCATAGACCTTTCCTAACCGGACCCCCCACCCCCACCAACAACAACAAGGTAGTTTGTAGACTTACTCCCCGAATAAGCGAAAATCACTAATCTTATAACGATTTCGTCAGGACACATACGTGCTCTCAAAACATCCCGAGAGACTTCAACGCAGCCCTAACTAACCATCCCCCACAAAGTAATAATTTCCGGTTCAAGTATCGTCGTACGTCTCGCCTGCGCAACCATTACGTAAAGCTGTGGGGGTCGAAGGTCAGCCTTGTAATTTCGTTAATCTCCTCAAGGACGGCCGTCAAATTTCCAAGCGTCCTTCCTACCAATTTTTCCAGTTCTCTTTGTCTCGTTTATCCCTTTCTTGGGCGTTCCTGAGTCGTCAGGGACACTAATATATTCCTTCTTCGCTCTCTCGTCTCTCGTCCCTTTTCTAAACGTGTTCCTTAGTTGTCAGGTACATTAACGAGTCCCGTCTTCTGTCTCACTTTCCTAGACAAGTGTTCCTTAGTCGTCAGGTACATTAGCGTTTTCCCCACGAAGAGGTTGTTTTTGTAGAACGTAAATAAAAAGCCACTGGGCAGCCTCACCTGAGAGAAGAAAAAGGCTACTTACTCTCTGAGTAGCAATAGGTCAGCTCCCTGACCTCCGTGACCTTAGCACTCAGAAGCACTTAGGACCCAAGAAATTCGTATTTAGCTCCCCAATCACCCCCTTAAGGGGTTTTCCCTCTTTGTTCAAAGCGGAGATCGGATCATTTGCAATGCAGTTCGTGGAAACAGGTGACTTGTAATTTATCCGAGGGAAACAGGTACGCCAGGTAAGATCTATAGTTCAAAGGACCCTCCAGGGAAAAATCGAGGGGAAAAAAAGATGTTGACCTTCGATCATGAGTATTCTGATTCTTGTGTAAAACTCAGCTTGCAGGAAACCGACATTTGTGCATTAACCTTTTTTTGTAATCACCTCCTTCAAGGTTATGTTAATATGTCTGTTTGTTGCTAAGATTCCGTAAAATGTTGTAAGTGGGTTTTTGCCAGAATTTGTCTAATGGTGGCCATTTGACAGGTGACAAGTGATGAAATTTTTATGTAAAATGTTGTAAGTGGGTTTTGTTACGCAAATTTGACCAAAGTTTGTCCATGTAACTGATAACAAGAGATTCAATTTCTATGTAAAATGTTATAAGTGGGTTTTTGCGAAAATTTGAGCAAAGGTGAGCCGTTTGAGAGGCAAAGAAAAAAATGGAATTTTGTTTAAATATGAATTTAACTTTTGGGGGTCCTGACTTTCTGCTGCTAAACGGCGAAGAGATAACAATGCAACTTTTAGAGAGCAGTGGGCTTCCTCAAGGTGGATTTCTTAGTTTTAGCTGAGGTTCGTGGCTCTCATATGCTTTTGAGATACAGTGGATTGAGTCCTTTTCCAAACGTAGCATATTAATCAGTGCCAGTCATTTCTTTTGTTCTTCCTCTATCAATCCTTGAAGAAGAAGATGACATATTCCAAAAGGAATTCACAAGCCAGCTACGTAACAATCTCGTTCTCGATTCTGGGACTCCAAACCAACCCGTTTTATAAAATGACCCCAAAGAAAATTTACATTTAGACAAGACCGTCGATATTATGCATTCGACAACGTAGCAATCTGAAGGGTGTTGTTTTGACAGGTTTCATCCCAGGTTTGTCCGCTAAACGATTTTAGTCAGCTACCTAATCTATAGGAAGATTCCATATTTGGTTCTGTGGTATGGTGGGCGGTTATGAAGTTCTCGGTTTTCAATTTCGGGCGCGAATAGGAATGGAATGGGATGTCGAATTTAAGCCACAAAAGCCAAAGCAAGCACTGGGACCTATGTGAGGTCATTCATCATTGCTGGAAGGAAAACTGAGGGCAAAAAAAGTTTGAAAGGTACAACAGGAGTCAAATACCTTGCAGTTGCACTTTGAAATAATTGTTAAGATAAGGTGGAAAATGAGATGGAAGAATGACTATACGAACGGTGGAGGTACAGTAAAAGGAATGAAGGGTTCGCAGCTAGGGGCCGAAAGGACGCTGCAAAGAAGATTAAATCATGGCTACAGAACATCGCGTGAGGTGCACCGACGCCACTAACCCATTGGTTGAAATGCAAAGGGTGTAAACCTTATCTGCAGCAAAAGAGGGCGCGGAGAATTAAAACTATAGACAGGTCCAGTTACTTTTTTTGGTTTCTATCAGCAGATTTTCATAGACAGGCCACTGGATACTGACAGAATTTATTCGTGTTCACACGCATTAAGAGTTACTTAAAATTTTGACCTGATGAATAACCTTGCAGTCTTGCTAGCAACCTTAATTTTAAATTTATTTTGACAACCATATGAAAACGAAAAAGATTTAATTGAAAACATGATGATGATTTGAAATGGAAGAAAGGAAAATGGAGTAAAGTATGGTCGTAATAGCAAAAAACATAAAAATACCTAAAATATGTCTGCTATGAAATACAATAAATTAAGTACCAGAACGATGAAAAATCAGAAAATCATTAAAATCTTTCAAATAACGCAACGTCGACGTAACAATTAGAACTACGAAGCTGCAGACAATGGCAAAATAAAACAAAAGAACGTGAAGCTCAAAAATACGCCAAGAAACAAAAGCAAGACGTTAAAACGATTTTTTTTGTACTTATTCAACAGCCACAGAGACAATGAAACGAGAAAGCCAGACAATAGAAACAAAAGCATCGTACATCAGCCAGCAGCTCGTCGTCGCTGAAAGCGCTTGGGATAACCTGTACTTAAGGAAAGTTTAATTACAGGTGAGTTGCACCTCTTGGCTGGTAGGCCCGCGTCACTCATCACTTGAGACACTGGAGAAGACTTTTTTAAGGTATTTATATAGATATATATACATATATAATATTATATATATATATATATATAATATATATATACAATATATATATATATATATATATATATTTCTCTTTATGGCGTTTTTTCCTACTTTTTAATTTCTCTCTCACTTAACGGAAATGTTGATGTTCTCCTTGACGAGAGGGAAAAAAAAAAAAGTACTTTTGGAGACGAGCAACAGTCACCCTCTCTCTCTCTCTCTCTCTCTCTCTCTCTCTCTCTCTCTCTCTCTCTCTCTCTCTCAATCATATAACTTATATACATTCCTAGCAAAAAATAAATAAATAAATAAAAAGGCTTTTTACATAAATAACAAATATAACCGAAAATCACCAATATACAAGTAGCCACAACAAGGGCTAAACATAATTAATTGAAAATAAGCACACAGAATCGCATATATAAATATAATTCTCTATGCAGAAATAATAAAATCACACCTAAATATAATTCTCTATATCACAAAAAATACAAAAATAAAAACTGCTTTTAAATATAAAATCGAATATACTGAAGTAATCACATAAATCACAAATACACATAATTCTCTGCAAAGAAAGAAAAATGGTCAAAGTAACCGGGCACTCTAGAATATAAAATTGAATCTATTGAAAATAAATAAAAAAAACCATCTAAATATAATTCTCTATACAAAAAATAAAATAAAAAAACTGGCCTTTAAGTATAAAATAGAATATACTGAACGTAAACACAAATAAATATAATTCTCTAAAAAAATTTGATAAAAATACGGCCTTTAAATATAAGAGGGACGAAATTGAAAATCGTAAATAAAAATCATCAGCTATACAAAAAATTATACAAAAAATCGAAGTATCAAATATATAAAAAACCCAATTTGAAAATAACCAGAGAAATCAAATCTAAATATAATCCATCATGCAAAAAACAGACCTTTAAGTATAAAATGGAACAATTTGAGAAAATCACATCTAAATATAGTTATCTACACAAAACCTTCATAAAAAACTGACCTATCAAAAATATAAAAAAATAAAATTATCAACAAAACCACACACGGAAAAGTAAACAAAAACCGCACATGAGGAAATAAACAAAAAGGTCATCAATATATAAAATTAATCTTCCTCCCCCAGAACACAAAAGGAAATTTGCATTTTCCTCCAATTCGAACCTGTCAGCTAATGAAGTCTGGTCTTCCCGAGCCTCAGAAACATATGCAAAACACATGCAAAATAACTTAAGAGGAGAGAGAGCCGCGTGAAAACTGATGGCATATATGAATAAGGATGTCTGAACGGCTTCTTTGAGAACACAGAACGCAGCTTGAATACTGAGCACCTGAAGATGAACACTCGTATGCGAAATGAACACGCTAATACCAGGCGTTTTTAAAACTGTTTACGTGTGGATAACTGGTTAGGTAGTTTGTGTATTAACTGTCATTTAATCTCCAGTCCTGCATCCGTTCTGGATAAAGGTTCTTTGCATGCTCCGTTAGGCCGGGAGAGAGAGAGAGAGAGAGAGAGAGAGAGAGAGAGAGAGAGATAATCCAAATGAATTCAGATAAATCCAACCAAATTCAGGTAAATCCACGTAAATCCAGGCAAAAACCAAGTAATTCATGGCAAATCAAAGTAAAATAAGGTAAATCCAGTCAAAATCCAGGCAAATCCAAGTAAATCCACATAAATCCAAGTATATCCACGTAAATCGTGGTAAATCCGGCACATCCACGTAAATCCAGGTAAATCCATGTAATTCCTATTAAATCAAGACAAATCCCCAACTTATCCAGTGTCTAAAGCAAAGCAACTCGACTTCTTGTTCCTTTAAATGGCTTTTATTGACACTGGCCCGTCATCCTATAAAAGGGTTTAATGGTCGCGTATCGTCTTCAGTGGTCGGCTGGCGATGCGAGAAGACGGATGTCGACCGGTGCTGAGCGAATCTACATTTTTACTTTAAATTATTTTTTTCAGAATGTTTTTCGGTATTTTATATTTAGTTTCGAATTTTGTCTTTATAAAAGATTTAATTTCACAGTACTTTTATTATAAAACGAGAATGATTAAAATATTAAATATTAAAAAATTTAAATATTAAATGTTTAAAGACAATAAATATGAGTAATTTTAAGATTTTGGAATTTTATTTCCGAAGAATATTTTTTTTCTGTTTTTCACATCAAGATTAAATCAGTCATTTTATCCTGAGAGAGAGAGAGAGAGAGAGAGAGAGAGAGAGAGAGAGAGAGAGAGAGAGAGAGAGAGAGAGAGAGAGAGTTTGCATATTGAAGAGTTTAAATTAGATTAATCTTCTGTGTATATGAATGGTAAGAATGGAGAGAGAGAGAGAGAGAGAGAGAGAGAGAGAGAGAGAGAGAGAGAGATCCAAGGTCATTTTAATATCGACTCTATGCTCTTCGCTATTACTTAAAAAATTTCATGATTCCAATTTGACTGAGCTTACCATTAGCAATGCTAAACATCAAATTATGTTAATTTTTTAACGGGAGAAATAATGATTAGCCTTCAACAGATTTATATCTGACGTCAAGTAATAAACATAGCAATGCATTTTACCAGATGATTTCGAGGCTTGCAAAGTAGGTAGGTTTCATTTGATACCAAAGATTTAAATAACTCGTTTTTGAAGATCGTCTCATACTTCAGTGCTGCAAAATATGGCGTAGGATCTTTGTATGAATAAACTTTGAAAAATGTTAATAATTCATTTGATAGTTTTGCCTCAAAGGACGTTTTTTTTTTTTCGAAGTCATTCTAACTGATAAGAAATTGCTATAATAATGAGCTGTGGCCAAGTTTTCGATCGAAGTTTTTGGCAATATCGCTAGTCTAGAATATTTATATTTTGATCTATTTATTCATCAATTTGTGAATTTATCGTTTCTTTCCCGATAGCTAATCTCATCTTTCTGCATTTCCTGTTATCTTACATTACTTCTTTTTATTGCAACAACATATTTTTTGGAAGCTTGTATTCAAAGTCAGTGGTCCCTGTAAGTAAGCTTGTTTCATGTGAATAAGGGTTGTCTTCTGAATAATAATAATAATAATAATAATAATAATAATAATAATAATAATAATAATAATAATAATAATATTATTAATAGGCACGATCCCAAGATCCCTGATAAGGAACCTGGGGAAACTAGATGCCGAAGTAGCTCCAGGACTCATGCAGAAGAGTGTGCTCCTAGAAACAGCACACATAGTGAGAAAAGTGATGGATTCCTAAGGAGGCAGGATGCAACCCAGAACCCGCACTATAAAACCCACCCAGTCGAATAGGATGACTGTGTTAGGAAATAATAATAATAATAATAATAATAATAATAATAATAATGATAATATAATAATAATAATAATTTTAATGATAATTTAATAATGTAGACCAATCTTTCAGTCTTCTGTACATCTTTCAAATGGACATCATATTATTTGGGAGTTTGAATTTCAAGTCAATCAATAGTTGTGGGTTTATTCCACATGAGGAATTTTTTTGTTTCCTGAATAACAATAATATAATATAATAATATCAGTTGTTGAGTAATATAAAAAAAGTAATTTCATCCTATTTCCTCCAATTATAGACAAGAATATCAACACGGTACTTGACTCCAATTACAAGGAATGACATGAACATACTGTACCAGAACCAGCCACAATGCACTCTCCAAAAAAAAAAGAGGGACTGAGCTCCAGTGCAAATCTAAATGTCAGATTTGACCAAAACAGGACTAGTAAAAAAAAAAAAAAAGCAAGACCTGACACCTGCCTGCAAACATCAACATCCTACTACCTACATCGTCCTGGGGAGGGTATACCCCCAGCCCCCATTCCCTCCCTTTCCCCCCTTTACAATCTAGTAGACAAGAGACAGAGCTTCCTATAGGTTAACGGTAATGCTTGGCAAAAACCGGTCTTGCTAAACCATTATATGACGGTGATGACGTTCGTAATGGTGGTGATAATGACGGCGAGGCTCATGAGATACGATAGGTAAGTGGTGTTTAGATAGAGCAAAAGGATTAAGGGAGGTTTAAGTGAATTATAGTTGAACTATACAGTTACTGAGGAAGGACAAAGTGATGAAATGTAATGTCAGAATTGTGTGGATATTGGTTTGCTAATTGGTTAACTTAGAAGAAGATGAAATAACAATAAAATATAATGTTAATATAAACACACACAATATATATATATAATATATATATATATAATCTATATATATAATATATAGATATATATAGAATATAATAACAAACATGTGGTTTGCTTAAGTTGCTGGATTTAAAAAGGGTAATGTATATATATATAATATATATATATATATATATATATATATATATATATATATATATATATACATATATATATATTACACACACACACGCACACACACACACACACACACACACACACATATATATATATATATATATATATATATATATATACACATATATACTTCTCAAGTCTAGCAACTTACGTATATATATATATATATATCATATATATGTATGCTATATATATATATATTATCTATATATATATATATATATATATATATATATATATATATATATATATATATATATATTATATATATATATATATATATCTCAAGGCCAGCAACTTGAGCAAACCTCTATGGAAAGCTACTGTATTATGGAAATCACAAAGAAAGAAATAAATAAATAAAAACGGGGACATGACAACACAACACTCTAATTCCTAGTAGCCACACTGAACTCCAAACTATGGCGCGAACGATTAAGCGATTACCCTACTATGTATAGGTCATCGCTACATCCAGCTGCTGTATGGCTAACAAACCCAAACAAAACAAGTTTAGGCTCTGGGGAGGGAGGGAGGGAGGGAGGGAGGGAGGGAGGGAGGGCAGCCCATATAGATAACTTGGAGAATCTGCGACCCACATGAATTTCTACGCGAGTTAGATCTGATTTTAGACGTTAATTACAACGCGAATGTCGCTCTGCCCGACGTGGTAGTATGCTAGAGACCGCAGGTGATTAATTAGAGACCTTAATTAGAGCTTATTCATCAGATAACGAAGGGGAGCACTGACAGATGTGGTGGAATCATCTTGGCAATACAATTTCGATTTTCTCGTCTTAATGAGACAGAATGTGTCTCATACTTTGGTCTCAAACAGCTTTCTGTTTGTTTGTTTGTTTTGGACAAACGAAGGCAGATACTTAGGGGCGGTGATGGGCGAGAATTGACTGTCTGTGGGTTGAGGTGGTATTTTAAAGAGAAATGGTTTTTGCCAAAACTGGTAAATTAGGTTTGGAAATGACATTTCCCTCATTATATTAGAGGGTTAATTTAACATATGAGAGAGACAAGAGAGAGAGAGGAGAGAGAGAGAGGCGAGAGAGAGAGGAGGAGAGAGAGAGAGAATAGCAAGGTATGTTTAAATCTAATTATATATATATATATATAATAATATATATATATATATATATAATATATAATATATATTAATATATTTATGTATATATATATATACGTATATCTAAATATATATATATGCTATATATATACATATACATAATGTGAGTATAATATATTATACATATACATATATATATATATATATATATATATTTATATATATATATATATGAATGTATATATATGTATGAATGCATATATATATATATATATATATATATATATATATATATATATAGATAGATATATTATATATATACATATATATATATATATGA
>NC_061101.1:13399475-13401975 GCF_015104395.2 Macrobrachium nipponense | reverse complement strand
CGTCCTCACCCGCTCTCTCTCCCTCTCTCTCTCTCCCCTCCTCAATCCTAGGACTCCAGCAGGACCAAATCAGGATTCCAGCCTATCCTGGAATCTGGCGAAAGCCATTAGTCTTCGGGATAAGATCCACACCTCGCTTATTAAAGCCTGTCCCTACACCTTACCCTCTCCTCTCCTCACCTCTCCCTGTACCTGAAGGACAGTCCCTCAACCTCCCTCCCTTCCTCCTTCCTCCTCCCTTCCCTTCCCTCCCTTCCCTCCCTCTCCCTTAATCCCATCCTTCCTCCTCCTACTCCTCCCTCTCCCGTACCTGAAGGACAGTCCCTCAAACCCTCCCTCCATTCCTCCCAACTCTCCTCCCAATCCTCGCCGCCTTCCCCTCCTCCTCCTCCTCAGTCTCTCACCTGTGCTTGCCTGGAAGCTCAGCAGTTGGCTCGATTTAGCGGGCTGACATTTTCAGCAACCTTGTTGATATCACGTCAGGAGTCCGTGCCGTTTTTTTATTCGAATTTTGTACGTATAAAAACTAATCCTTTTTTATTCTGGATATATAGGAATGTATATATAGGAATGGTTATATAGGAATGTAGAGCCACATATGCGTGCGTACACAGACAGTTGATACAACTTGGTGCATGCTGTTTTTTTTCTTTTCATTCGAATTTTTTGCATTTAAAAACTTTCTAGATATACAGGAATGTATATAAGTGATATAACTTGATGCACACAAAAATGCAAGTTGATTTTTACAAAAGACAAGTTGACAGAAAGAGTTCGCTGATATCAGTAATTACGAATATATATTTTAAAAAACATGGCATATAACCTGTAGTTGATCAGGCAAGCAAGCATAACTGACGTAACTATAGATGCACTAAATTACAAGCTGATATTACAAGATACAAGTTGATAGGAAAAAATTCACTGGTAAGGTAGCACAGAATAAAAATATATATTTAGAATACTGGTCACTTCACCTCCAGCTGATTGTGAAAACAAGGTTAAAGGTCTCTCTCGACTTGATTGGTAGAACAAACCCTTTCATTAAGGACAAGAATGCAACCATTGCAAACTAACCAGAATTGTTCAACACTAAGGTGGTCCAACCTCTTCGATGGTGGATGTTTAATCACTGTGTAAAAAGACATATTTCAACAACTAAATGCTGCTTCAAGATATTGCACAATATTATTTCTGCTGAGAATTCTTTTTCTGAAACCAAACGTTATTATTTTCAGTTTTGAGATGTCCTGATAATCTTATCTGAAGACAGGTTTTCGATGGCTGAAAAATGCAATTAAATTTAATACGAGCACGAATCAAATTAACAATTATTATTATTATTATTATTATTATTATTATTATTATTACAAATTTTTTTTTTGTTCTATCGCATAGTCTTCCAATTCGACTGAGTGGTATTTATAGTGTGGGGTTCCAGGTTGCATCCTGCCTCCTTAGGAGTCCATCAATTTTCTTACTATGTGCACCGTTTCTAGGATCACACTCTTCTACTGTATTATTATTATTATTATTATTATTATTATTATTATTATTATTATTATTATTATTATTATTATTATTATTATTATTATTATTATTCACCAAAATACCATTAGCCTACTTTGAGGTTTAGCTGCAAAATTTAAGTAAGAAAGAATAATAATAATAAAAAAACTCATTTACTAGATCACGACTACACGAGTTTTACTGCCACCTGAACTAAATTATCTCAACTTTTATCTCACCATATGATAGGTGAAGTTAATGCACGGACGGTTCTCGGTTTTTTGCTGCGTGTGTTCGTCATGATATTAGCCGTGGGGGGTTCTTTTGCAAGAGGGGAGGAGGAGGAGGTGGAAGTTTATCAAAGCAGATACACACGTACAAACACACACACACACACACACACACACAAAAGTACATAAACGCAATCGACCAGACAAAAACCAATAAATATATATATATATATATATATATAAGTGTATATATATTATATAAATAGGTATATAAGTGTTGTATATATATATATATATATATATATATATATATATATATTATATATATATATATATATATATATATATATATAATATATATATATATATATATATATATATATATATATATATATATATATATATATATATATACTGCCTTTTCTGTAGCTTTTCTCATTCATTACCTACTTGAAGAGAGGGCAGCAGTCTCTGAAATATAGTACTTACTTTCTATATTTTGGTGCTGTATGGAGTCGTTTATTTGATGTAATTCTGTTGGTAACAACATTTTTACCAGCTTATTATATATATATATATATATATATATATATATATATATATATATATATATATATATGTATATATATGTATAACTGAATCACGAAAGTTAGGAACGTGATAAATCCATAAATAAAGATAAATGCCACGAAGGAAAAATAAACGAAGGAGTCTGCAAGAAATCTTCGGCTTTAAAAGCCCTTTACTGAGCAGATACTGAC
>NC_061101.1:13361975-13394475 GCF_015104395.2 Macrobrachium nipponense | reverse complement strand
ATAAAATAAAATAAAAATCACTATGAAATAACTAAAACAAAATAAAAAACAAAATCAATTGATGAATAAACAAAATAGCATAAAAAAAAACAAATACAACAGCTCGACCGGCCACCACATCCCATCTGGCCCCGATTACCCTAAAAAATGAAATAATTTTTAAGATTAGAGGAAGTTCAAATGATCTTGCTGATATCTGAGTGAGGTCACCAAGGGGAGTTTCTGCTGCCCGCGCGGTTAAAGTGGCGATAAGGTGACCTTGAACTTTCTTTTCAAGGTTTCTGATTTCTTTAAATATTGATTTTTTGTTTTGTTTTTGTTTTTATATTTGTGGTGGTTGTAGGTGTTGTGGTTGGTCTTACTGTGGATTACTGTAGTGGTTATGTGCGTTTATTATATGAAGATAGGTATTTTTAATGTTATATGTACCTGAAATTATTCATGCACACATACATACATATATCCTACCTATATATGTATACACACACACACACATACACACACACACACACACACACACACACATATATATATATATATATATATTATATATATATAATATATATATATATATATATATTTACATATACATATATATATATATATATATATATATATATATATATATATATATATATACATAGATATATATATATATATATATATATATATATATATATATACATAGAATATATATATATATATATATATATATATATATATATAATATCTATATATATATAATATATATATATATATATAATTTGTATATTCTATAGCTTCACAAACTGAAGACATCTATATCTATATACCCTATAAACTAACAGAATGAATTGTTTATACGACATAAGCGACCATCAGACCACCAAGCTCTCTGTCTCTCTCTCTTCTCTCTCTCTCTCTCTCTCTCTCTCTCGAAAAAAAAAAAAAAATCATTGACAGATGACATTTAGGTACTAATACCCTACAATTCTGAGATTTAATTCGGTGACTGACCCCAGGGGGTAGGGGAGGGTGGTTGTCCAATTACCCTTTGACCTAATAATGGTCATTATCAGCGTCAACCTCAAGAAAATTAAGGTTCTAAGGGAGCTTATATGAAGTGGCATACAATTAAGGTCTAGGACCTATGTCGTTTATAAAAAACAAGAACTGACATTGGATGAGAGAGAGAGAGAGAGAGAGAGAGAGAGAGAGAGAATGGAATGTAGAAAGTATGCGAGGTATCTGGAAGTGTTTAAAATACGCGCATGCGCAGTTGTTGTCTCGTGCTCTCCCAGATGGTCGTAAGCAGTAAGATCACTTAATATTATATTAAGAGGAACATATCGATATTTACTAATGCCTAACGCAACGTTAAAGAAAAATAACTTTTTTTTTTGTCAAGGGAATGAGAAGATATAAAACTCATTTTTAATGAGTCAATGTCATTCATTGCTGATTCATAGGGAAGGAATTTTTAATCAAAGAATTGCATGACTATAAATTTATGAGGTGCTAAGATAATATAACATAAGTTACAGTTACAAAAAAGCGACTTCATTACTTATCTTAAAAAGCCTAAATATTCTTTGACCTTATTCTTTTTACGATTGATATGAACATGCCGTCACAAAACCTATGGCCAACAGCGCCGTCTATAGTCTTACCCAACCCCATTAACCTACATTTCAGAAATATCACAGTAAAAAATAAATAAACAAAAAGATAATATTCTTCAACAAGGCCATGAAATACTTGAGATACTTATAACGCCAACCTTTAGCCTATCGAAGTAGTCATTGCAATAGCGTTATGCCAGGAATGTCGATAAAATCTACCATCAATTTGGCTGGAGATATTTCCGATAATTAAACGAGGTATAAAATGTAGCTATATGAGATAAGGTGCAGTGAAGTGTTTGGAAAAGTGATCTGCACCATTAAGTTTAGATACTGGCACGATGGCGATCATAAGAAAGTGAAATGACGCTGCTTTGTAACCGAATATGTAATTCAATAACGTTAAATAATTGGGTTTTTGAGAGAGAGAGAGAGAAATGTCTTATTCGTACCTTTGTCAAGCGATGAGAGAGAGAGAGAGAGAGAGAGAGAGGAAGAGAGGAGGGAAGAGAGAGAGAGGAAGTCATCCGTACCTTTGTCAATTAATGAGAGAGAGAGAGAGAGATGAGAGAGAGAGAGAGAGACCTTACCTTACCTTACAGACCTTACATCTTGTTCGGGTTGCCCCAGGTCCCTCAGTGTGAGGCACCTCTAATGTCTACCAGAGAGTTGCTAGTACATCTTCCGGTATATTTTGCATCTTCCAATCTTGGATGGTCTGGATGCAGTTTAGATATTTGTCGAGCTTATTCTTAAACACATCTACGCTCACTCCTGATATTCCTCAGATGAGCTGGCAAAACGCATTGAATAGACGCTGCATTATCGATGCTGGCGCGTAGTGGATTAATGTCCTGTGTGCTTTCCTTATTTTTCCTGGTATATTTTTGGGCACTATTAATCTACCTCTGCTTGCTCTTTCTGATATTTTTAGTTCCATGATATTTTCTGCTATTCCTTCTATCTGTTCCATGCCTGAATTATCATGTAGCGTTCTCTTCTCCTTTCCAGACTATATAATTTTAAGAATTGTAGTCTTTCCCAGTAGTCTAGGTCCTTAACTTCTTCTATTCTAGCTGTAAAGGACTTTCCTGTACACTCTCTATGTGCAATATCCTTTTGATAGTGTGGGTACCATATCATATTGCAATATTCAAGTGGACTACGAACATATGTTTTATAAAGCATAATCAGTTGTTTCAGCTTTTCTTGTTTGAAAGTGCCGTAACAACATTCCCATTTTTGCTTTACATTTTGCCAACAGAGTTGCTATTTGATCATTGCAAACATGTTCCTATTCATCATCACACCAAGGTCTTTAACTGCTTCCTTATTGTGATGGTCTCATTATTAGGTCCCTTATATGCATATAGCTTTCTTTCTCTGTCTCCATAATTTATTGATTCAAATTTATCAGAGTTAAATACCATCCTATTTACCTCTGCCCAATCATATACTTTGTTAAGGTCTCTTTGTAGAGCGTTTCCATCTTCATCACAAGTAATTTCTCTCTACTTATTCTTGTGTCATCTGCGAAACTACTCACTACCGAATCCTTAACATTATTGTCTATGTCTTCAATCATAATAACAAACAGTATTGCAGCTAACACCGTACCTTGCGGCACACCGGATATTACCTTGGCTTCATCCGATTTCTCGTCGTTTGCAATAACTATCTGTTTTCTGTTGTGTAAAAATTCTTTTAACCATCTTCCTACTTTATCCACGATATTGTGTTTTCTAATTTTCTTCTCTAATATATTATGGTCTACTTTATCAAAAGCTTTTGCAAAGTCTGAAATAAACCACATCTGTTTCATTTCCGCTTTTCATATTTTGAATATGTTCTCACGGTGGACTAACAGTTGGGTTTGTGTACTTTTTCCGGGTACGAAACCATGTTGTCCTTTATTAAACACAAATTATTTTTATTAAATGTTTCATAATATTTTCTTCATTACCCTTTCATACACTTTCATTATATGTGATGTTAGACTCACAGGCCTATAATTACTTGCCTCTAGTCTGATCCACTTTTGAAAGTAGGGTAATATACGCTAATTTGTGCTCATCATATATCTTGCCTGTATCTACACTTTGTCTTAATAATATTGCAAGTGGCTTTGCGATAGAATGAACTAAACTTTCTTTAACAAAATAGCAGGAATTCCATCAGGCCCTGCAGCAGCTCCATTTTTAATTTCATTAATAGCCTGCACAATATCAGCTTCATTAATATCTATGTCAGCTAAATATTCACTATTTTCAATCCCTTACTTCTATATCATTATCTTCATTATCTATTCTAGGGGTGAATTCTCTCTTATATCGTTCTGCCAGTATGTTGCAAATTTCCTTTTTTTCATTCGTTAATCTCCCTTCAATTCTCAGAGGGCCTATTTCTATTCTTCTTTTATTCATCTTCTTCGCATAGAGTATAATAGTTTGGGGTTTTGCTTGATATTTAATAGGGGTTCTTCCAAGTCCCGTTTTTCATTTTCTTTTGATTGTATAATCTTTTTTTCTGCATTTTCTATCTTACTTTTTAGTTCTATAACTTTCCATGCATTTTTTTCTTTTGCAAGACCTTTTTTTCCACTTTCTGATTTTCTGGAACAAGATTCTTCTGTCTCTTGGTATGCATAATGATGTTTACGTTTTTCTTCTTCGGTATATATTTTTCCACTATTATCTCCAATATTTTATATAATATCTCCGTATTTTACCCTTATGTCATCACTTACGAAAATGTTATCCCAATCTTTGTTTAATTCTTCATTAATTTAACTGACCATTTTATATTTTACTGTAGAGTTGTATTTTCCATATCCTTCCCACTTTTTCATTTCTTGCTTATCTCTATTTTTCACTTGCTTTGGAATGAACTGTTAATTCTATGGACATTTATGGTCTGAAATACTCGCATTATAAACTATTATTTCTTTAACATAATCATCTCGTTCACAAATACTAGGTCTAAAGTATTTTCCTTTCTTGTTGGCAGGTGATTTATTTGTTGAATGTTGTATTCTAGTAGCATATATAATAGCTTTTCAAATTGCCTTTATCTTCTGCACTACTATTACTCTCTTTTTTATATGTATAAGTACAACCACAATCTCCTATTCGTTCTTTCCATTCTACGAAAGGAAGTTGAAGTCACCAGAGGAGAATAGTCCAGTCCTTGTGATTTCTACATATATCATCCAATTTTTCAATTATTAAGTCAAACTCTTTAGTATAGGAGGTCTATATATTACTATGTTCATCAATTTTTCAGATTCAAATTCTACCGCTATTAGTTCACATTCTGAGTTACTATATTTCTCCATATATTTTTCTTGTTTTTTGTCTTTCCCATATATTGCGGTTCCCCCTTGATTCCTATTTTTTCTATCTGATCTATAATTTGGAACCCTTTATTTGATCATCATCCAGTCTCTTTTGGGAATACCAGGTTTCACCTTATATTCCATTATATCTATTTTCTTTTCATTTTGGGTTAGTTCTTTTCTAAGTACTCTATTTTTCTTTTTGAGTTACTCGTAACTAAACCCTGCGCATTCATCACTATGATGGTTTGCGTGTTTTCTCCTTCTTATTTAATACTGATAGTAATAAGGATTTTCCCATGTTTCTTCTTTCCTGTTCTGGTATGTTGTTCTTTTTTCATTTCAGAAATTCTGACATTAAAAAATCCAACTTTTCCATAATATTGATCTTCCTTCATCATAATTATTCATTTTTGTGTCTGAATCTGCAATTTTCTCCGTTTCTGCAATATCCTCTTGCATAATAAATACAGTTATTATCTCTTGAGTAGAATTTCGGAGCTGATGCTTTGAAATTCTTTGCTGACACCTCTGCATATCTCATTGGTGGTTTCGCTTTTCTCTTTACCTGATATTCTTGATTTCTCTCTTTATTTGTTTCTTTCTTATTTTGGATTTTATTACTTGGTTGGTTATTTATTTGATTATGATTCATGGCTACAGGGTGCATATATTTGCATTTTTTGTCGAACTTACATCCTTCCCTTCTTTTAGGTTTTTACATATTTTTGGATGCAGATCTCTGCAATCATCTCCCCATATCCATCAAGTATGCACATTTACCATATATTTCATAGTTTGACATATCTTAGGATGTTTGTAGTAACATCTTTCTCCAAATCTGCAATTTCCTCTTTTCAAAAGGTTGCAGATTTTGTCGTCTTGTCTATTTTTTCCTCTTTCTTTCCCGTCATTGTATAGATCTGGGTAGAGCCTCTTCGGGATTTGCTTTTCTGTTGTCATATCGTAATTTATTTCTTCGTAGGTATGTTGCTTTATTGCCTCATATGTAGTATCAATGAGTATCTCTGCATCCATACTTTTATCTTGTTCTTTGGTTTTCCTTATTTTTTTTCTGTCATTTCATTTTTGTTTACTTCTCTTCCGTTTTCCTCTTCTTCTTTTTCTTCTTCTTCTTCCTCTTCCTCTTTCTTCTTCATCCTCAACTATTTGTACATTCAATCTTGATTTAATAACATTGTCTATCCATGATAGCATGTTGAACAAAAAATTCTTGTATCTTTTCTCAAATCTTGTATTACCTCAGCACACTGTGGATGGGTCGGAATGTTGCATGCAGCACATTTCTGATTAGGTTTTTGTGGATTGACTATGCTATACCAAACCTTACACAGTTTGCATGCTTTTGGCATTCTTTTTCCTAATGCATCAATTAGTATATTCACAAGATTCACCTTATTCATTTTCTTTGTCGGAATATGTTGGTTTATGTATATTTTCTTTATGAGTCTCTTGACCACTTGGATTTTATTCTGGAACTTCTTCAATTATTTCAAGATGTTTTCATTAGATTTGTTCCAGTTTGAAGGATTATATCCTTCTAATATATCTATGAATGCTTTTGTATCTTTTTGGTTAGGAACTGTTGCTGATTTCATAGATGAGAAATGCCAGTTCCCTTCCTGCTACCTCATCGTATTGCGAATCTGCTAAGCACGCCAAATTACGCCACCTTTTCCCGCAGTTGGAACTTACTGCCATCTTGTTCTGATTTGATTAGTATTACACTTGATAAACTAACTTAGAAGACGCTTTATCCTACTATTTTTCACACTATCTTATCACGATAGTTCACGAACACTTCTAGATATTTTCTCAAATTCTAGTCGTATGTTAAACTTGTGATATCTGTTGATTATTGTGACTTCACGCGGTACGTCTCACCAAGCAAAATGGCTACTACGAGAGAGAGAGAGAGAGAGAGAGAGAGAATCTGATTCGGCTAATCGTGAAGCAATGAAAATATTAGAGAGAGAGAGAGAGAGAGAGAGAGAGAGAGAGAGAGAGAGATCTGATTCGGCTAATTGTGAAGCAATGAAAATCTTAAGAGAGAGAGAGAGAGAGAGAGAGAGAGAGAGAGAGAGAGAGAGAGAGAGAGAAAATGAATCTGATTCGTCTGATTGTGAAGCAATGAAAATATTGAGAGAGAGAGAGAGAGAGAGAGAGAGAGAGAGAGAGAGAGAGAGAGAGAGAGAGAGAATCTGATTCGTCTGATTGCGAAGCATGAAAATATTGAGAGAGAGAGAGAGAGAGAGAGAGAGAGAGAGAGAGAGAGAGAGAGGAAAAAACATTCTTTTGGAGCATCCTTAGAGGAAATGCCTTTTAATATTTTTTTTACACTACAAAAATAACTGTAAATGATTCTTCTCGCGTGCTGACAGAGTTACAATACAAAAACAAGGGTTGCGCAGGAAAGCGGATCCCAGGTTCAATTTACTCTGCTACTGCTGCCGGGCGCATGCGCAGAATGATAATGAAGGAACTGATTGACGGGTAGATAGATAGTCAGATAGATTGAGGGGAGGGACGTCACGTCTTAGGTTACTGAGAGACACTGAACTAGATTTGATAATTAACATAATAATAACCAGCGAAAACAGTCAATTCCATAGTCATAAAAAATTGACAATATCAAGAGTTTGTCTTCAAGCCTACAGCTATCCTCCGTGACGAGCGTATTTGCCTGCTGAAGACGCAAAAGCTTAAAACTCAATTCTCCAAGAGACTACTAAACCAAAGGTTTCAGATCAATTCACAAGAGTTCCAGCGTATCCTTGGCACTGAAGGAAAGACCTTGGGCAATGAGTCTCTCTCTCAGACCAGGCGAATCTGGTTCGTCTTGGCACAGTGACAAAATCTTTTTCTACGTCGACAGGACATGACGCCAGGACTCATTTGCGAAGACCGAGAAGGCCTTGTGTGTGTGTGTGGTGTGTGTGTGTGTGTGAGAGAGAGAGAGAGAGAGAGAGAGAGAGAGAGAGAGAGAGAGAGAGAGAGTTTCACAACGCCAGGAGAAGGGTAACGGGTTGGAAAATTATTCTTAAAATAATGGCTTCATGCTTCGCGTTTTTTGGTTTATATGTATATATGAATGTAGATGTACATAATATATATATATATATATATATATATATATATATATACTATATATATATATAATATATATATATATATATATATATATATATATATATATATATATATATATATATGTGTGTGTGTGTGTGTGTGTGTGTGGTGTGTGTGTGTGTGTGTGTGTGTGTGTGTGTATGTATATGAAACGCGTGGCTTTTTATTCCTCTATACATATCAGAAGAATGAAAGTTTCCTAAACAGACGCACATAATAAAATATCTTTTTTTTCGAGCCTTTTCAAACAAGACGATTTTTTAGGTCATTCTAAGGAAATGAGGGAATTTTCCCTTATTCTTAAACAAAAGAAAAAAAAAAACAGTATGAGAATGTTTTTTCAGAAACCTTCACAGAGAAGGTTTTTCAGACCTCATCCAGTGAGAAGCGTGTAATTATTTTAAACAAGTACCCATACTATGTCCTTTTTCTATCCCTTTTCTATCAGGCACCGTAGTCTACTTAATATTCCGTTTCGTATTATAGCACGAGATATGTTCGAGTGGGTTTTATTGCAGAAATTAGCATATGTATTGCAAACTTGATCACTCTGCCCTGACTTACTGAAGCAAGAATATGCACTGTTCTTTTCAGCACATTCGTTTAAGTTTTGACAATGGTCCGTTCGTTGATTTGTGTACCCTATGTAGTATATTTTTTATCAATAGTTAACTAAATTTATGAGTATTTGTGGCTTACGGATGCAAAGATTAGATCTTGTACCATATCAGCTGGGTCGTGTACCCAGAAATGAATTCACTATAACCTTGCATCTGATTAATTTAATGTAATCATTTTATGATGTATGTGATTGATATGGGAATGATAGTATAAATAAGAAATAATTGAAAAAGGAAACAGACATTGGAGACTGACAGAAGACCACGAATATAAATAAGAAATAATTGGTAAAGGAGACAGATATAGAAGACTGACAGGAGAGCACGAATATAAATAAGAAATAATTGATAAAGGAAACAGATATAGAAGACTGACAGGAGACCACGAATATAAATAAGAAATAATTGATAAAGGAAACATATATAGGAGACTGACAAGAGACCACGAATATAATTAAGAAATAAATCAATAAGTAATGAAGACAGATACACAGTATCAAGACAACTTGAACTTGCAAAACTGCCTCATTTTTTCCAAGTTTAGCCCACAAACATATTCAAGGCGAGACGCCACGTCCTATACTTCCAAAAGCAGTACGAACAAAGCCTAGACTCGACCTCAAACGAATCATTCTTCATCAACGCGAGACCAGAATCTTTTTCAACAACTCTCTAAGGGTTTTAGCAAGAAGTTACAAATTACCTTTTCAAGAACTCGATGAACGAGCTGTCAAGAGGCCCCGCCCATCGCCTATGAGAAGGGGGCGAAGGGGAATTGGCTTCTAGTGGCCTCTCTATTCAACGGAACATACACCGCAACATGCCCAACGTGCCCAAAAGTATGACTAAAACGCTGGGCATTGTGAGTTATGAGGAATAAGTGCTAGTAAGGGGAGCTGATTCGTCTGGAGCTTTCAGAGACTGCGGGGCTTTGGATGAGGTGTAAGTTTTTTTGGTAGCAAGTTCAATTTCCGCAGCCCCTGTCCTCTCTCTCTCTCTCTCTCTCTCTCTCTCTCTCTAATTAGTGTGATAAAGAACTAACACCTTTTCTCTCTTTCTCTCTGTGAAAAATGTGATAAAAGAAAAACACGCAAGGGGATAAAACAATATATATATATATATATATATATATATATATATATATATATATATATATATATATAGATATAGATAGATAGATAGATAGATAGATAGGTATATATTCATGAAGAATATAAGCAAGTTAAGCTTTCCAAATAGACTATACACAATAGCAAAACGAATGATTGAGAAAATATTCCTAAAATCCTATACAAAATATTCTGATTAAATAATCAAGAAAAGAGACAGTTTTAAAAGCCACAAACACTTTACAAAATATCAAAATAATTAATGTACAAAACTAACACCTGCATAACTTACAAAAGCTTTGTGAAATATCAAAATTAATAATAATAATAAAAAAAACATATATTTAACCCAGAAATAATATACAGACCACTCAAACTAAATCACTCAAACAAACACTACACAACCCGGATCTAGCACAACCTCCCAAGGTCTTTTAAACAGAATATGCAACCTTCACAAAACAGATTCCTTCCTTCAATTAGATGGCAAAGTATATACCTAATTATACAAGCATAAATCCGTCACTGACGAGAATAAAGTTCTACGCTGACATTGACCCACAAGAACATCTGTCTCTGCTTTGGGTAAGATAAGGATCTCAGAGCGATTTCTGAGGGCCAATCAGCTGTCAGGATGGACTTGTGGGCCTTTGGGATTGGTCGAAATTTTGGGCTAGAGAACAAGTCTGTTGGTCGAGTGTGATAGATCTGAATTTTGATTGTAGAACGAATAATAATAATAATAATAATAATAATAATAATAATAATAATAATAATAATAATAATAATAATAATAATAATAATAATAATAATAATAATAATCCTCATAGTAGCACGAGTCTTCAAATGAAGAAACAATTCCACAGTTATGTAAATGTACATATATCTAAATTTAAAAACAGCTATCCTAACTCAAAAACCTCACAAACTCACAAACACCCCCCCAAAAATCACATGCAGCACTGACGACTGACCACCAGGCAACAAACAGCCATAACTCATAAACTCACAAACAACTCCCCCCCAAATCACATACAGCACTTACGGCTGACCAACCATTCAACAAACAGCCATAACTCACAAACTCACAAACACACCCCAAAAAATCACATACAGCACGGATGGCTGACCACCATTAAACAAACGGCCATTAAGGAGTAATTTAACTCCTAACCGTAATATTTCTCGTGGCAGGATCTCGAGAAAAAGGTCATTTATCTGAATGATCTACGAGCAGGAGTCCTGGCGTCGACGGGTCGAAACTAAACCGTAGGATAGTGAAGAATGGGGAGTCCATCTGGGGGTCCTACTGGGATCCTGAGGGAGTCCTACGGTTGGTGAATTAGCATGAAAAGGAAGTGTTCCTGTGAATTTAGGCTAAAGGAGAGATATAGTCAAAAGTGATTATAGGTTATTTACCGGTGTGCACTCACCCATAAACAAAGCTATGTTACAGCTTGTAATTGATGACCTGTGTGTGTGTGTGTGTGTGTGTGAGAGAGAGAGAGAGAGAGAGAGAGAGAGAGAGAGAGAGAGAGAGAGAGAGAGAGATATTCTTCGTTTAGATTTAATACGTATTTCTTTATAACTACATATACAGCAAAACACACATACACACAGAATACCATTTATCTTATTGTAACACGTATTTACGTGTTATGAGAGAGAGAGAGAGAGAGAGAGAGAGAGAGAGAGAGAGAGACATTTATGCCACAGGCTGCTTTGCTGTTACACACATACTCAAAGAAACGAGAGCGAGAGAGAGAGAGAGACCTTACCTTACAGAGAGAGAGAGAGAGAGAGAGAGAGAGAGAGAGAGAGAGAGAGAGAGAGAGAGAAATGACACCCTCAACCACCCAACCTTGAAAAGAACACACGCCTATATAACCCAACACACACAAGTCAGATCCTTCAAGCGAACGAAAAAAAAGAATTACAAGGATGTCCTTGATATCCTACCAATAAGGACCCACCCATATCATCCTTGATGTATGCTCAAAATCAAATCCTACATTACCATTGCGAAGGAATGAAGGAGAGAACAGAAGGAGGAGTGCCCTTTCTCCTACGAGGGGTGATGTTTTTGAAGGATACGCCCTTCGGTGCGTTTGAGTCCTTCGGGGGGAAGTCCTGAGAAACGGAGTGGGCATGAGCGCCTTGGGGACGCCTCTGCTATTTGGAATGAGTTAAATTATTGCCTTGGTTCGTGGGTATGATGTGTAGTGCATACATGTATGTGTATTGTCTGGAGTTATGTATGTATGTATGTATGTATGTATGTATGTATGTAGTATATATATATATATATAATATATATATATATATATATATATACATATATTTATATATACATATAAATATATATATATATATATATATATATATATATATACTATATATATATATATATATATATATATATATATATATATATATATACACACACACACATATATATAGATATATATATATATATTACTATATATATATATATATATATATATATATATATATATATAATATATAATCATACACACATATATGAAATTATATTTTATATAATAAATTATTATTATTATAAAATCATATAATATATTTAATAGATATATATATATAGACTAAATATTTAATTATTTATATATATATATACATATATATATAATATAATCTATATAAATATATAAATATACTATATAAAGATTATATACTTCTATATAATAAATATATATATATATATATATATATATATATATATAGAAATAATTATTACATAATAATAATATATATATAAAATAATATATACATATATGAAATTATTTTACAATACCATACCTATATTTATACAGGTATATAGACACAATATATCTAAACCCAAAAATATATAAAAATACCAAGTACAACCTAAAGAATTTGAGCAGAACACGACAAGCGATGCAACATACCATCAACAGGGAACGTGTCACTAAAATCGTAACATAGACATTTTGTAGCCTTGAATGTAACCCTGAAACAACTGCCGATACCTTTTTCTTTTTTTAATATTCGTTCACTCGGGGAGTAAGCCTACAAACTACTTACGAAGAGCCTAAAATGGTCTGAAAAAGGTGTTTCGCGTTGAGTTAAAGATACAGGAATTTTCGGATCAGATATTATTTATTTAAAAAATAAATAATGTGAATGTTAAACATTATAGAACAATTATTTCTAATAAAATATAACTTATTTATTTAAATTTTCTTCGGTGAACCAACGCTCTATTCGACCATAGATTTTAAGCACGCGGCCCGAGTAAGCTGGAGGTCGGATCACGCCTTGTTATTTTCCTTCATTCCTGGTCGTCTGAAGCAACATTTTATAAAAGCACATAGCCCTTTTTGTACTTTTTATTTGTTATTCTTTCTCTTATTTCAGGTGTTATGAAGCAACAACATATAAATACACTTACATATCTACGTTTACATATATTGGCTACGAATGTATGTTCACAGACTAGCAATGATAATAATAAGAATTTTTCATCTTCTCCTTTTCATTATTTATTATTATTATTATTATTATTATTATTATTATTATTATTATATTATTATTATTATTATTATTATTATTATTATTACTTTCAGTGGCTATTCTTCCTCATATTTAGCATTTTTGTCTGACAATAAAAACCCAAAATTTACATGGTAGCAACCACAACCCCTTAGGAACACCTCGTAACAAAGGTCACAGGTCGTTGGCCACCCATTCCTAAGAGCTAATACCAAAAATATCTGCCTAAAACGTTTGTGATGTGTAAAATAACACTCATGTGACCACCCTTTGTTAAACACATTCTGACGAGGCAAAAGTATGTTTATTGAAACGGAAACGCGTATATTTTTTCGTCGCGGTTTATCCGAGATAAGCGATGACTTATAGCAGGAAATTTACCGTGACGGTGGTCATAGATTTTGCCAAGGGATCCTTAGTTATTATCATTTATATTCGTCTGCTTATCGTATCATCGCAGTATTTCAATTATTTGGCAATTTATCAGTGTTACGTAGGTTTCGCTGGAGGACAAAAAAAAAAAAAAAAAAAAAAAAAAAAAAATGTAAATAAAATTAGCGAGACGTTGAAACTGGATCCCTAACGCTAGTAATGTAAGACCTATCTCGTACAGAGACAAGGTTTATGAATCAGCTTTGTTGACAAACAAATAATAATTTCCATATCTGATTAATGGACCCCGAGGAATAATAAAGATAATAAAAACTTATTAAAAAGGATTGCTTCATCAGCTCCATTAATTTTGCATAGAGTCTTCTCTATTTTCCTTATCAAGGATTTCTCAGTGTTGCTAAAACTGGCAAGCAACGCTTCAAAGGGGGATCGTCAAATCCGATAGAATCATTTTGAATTGTACTTATTACTGTAGTTCTAAATCTTCAACTAATCTCAAAACATGCAATGTGAAGCCATAAATGTAATGAATTTTAGATACTGATTGACATAAAGATTATTTTCCAGACCATTCATATCTGAAAACATAGGAACTAAAGTGTGACAGGGAATTTTTCATTGACAAGATGAGAACTTGGACGTTATCGTGCTCTCTCTCTCTCTCTCTCTCTCTCTCTCTCTCTCTCTCTTCTCTCTCTCTCTCTCTCATATATTTGCTTGTGAATAGAGTATGAATTTGGCGGTGATCATGATTTTGTCTTATCTTTGTAATCCTACCTTTGTTAAGGAAAATGGATATATATACATATATACATACAAACATACATACATACATACTATATACATATATATATATATATATATATATATAGATATATATATATATAATATTATATATCCTAAATATAGTCTCTAATCATTATCTATCTATATAAATATATAATGTAATATTTTTTTTTTTTTATATATATACATACACACACACACACACACACACACACACACACACACACACACATATATATATATATATATATATAATATATATATATATATATATATAGATAGATAGATAGAGAGATAGATATATATTTATATTTATACACATAACAAAGTACAAAAAACTCCTAATCATTTCGCAAACAGAGACGAACCGGTTCCCTTTTGTTTTGGCCACAGACAAACGAGTGACGGAGAAAACTAAAACACAGAAAAAACGCACACCCAAGATCACTGAGCAAACGTCTAAAGCAATTATTATTGTTTTGCCTTCACATTTAACCTTCACTCCAACCCAAGAGGTGTTTGAGATTGAATGTATTCTCAGCAAACATCAGGGTGACGAATAAAAATAGAGAGAGAGAGAGAGAGAGAGAGAGAGAGAGAGAGAGAGAGAGAGAGAGAGAGAGACCAACATTAATACCAAAACAGAGAGGGAGAAAACCATAATAATACAGAGAGAGAGAGAGAGAGAGAGAGAGAGAGAGAGAGAGAGAGAGAAACATCAGTACTACAAAAAAATTAGCTTTTAAAACTATAAACAATAAAACAACTTTATTGCATCAACATAAATCACCACAACAAGACCCATTCAACAGATTATGGCCCTATAGTATAAGCCAGACTGCTGGAGGCTGATAAACCTCACATAGTTATTTATTTTTTCATCTATGTATAGCCTTTTTTTCCCCCTAACACTGTTCTAGTAAAATACCAAAGCCAGCTCCAGGGACTGTTTATCTTCCAGCCTCCTGGAAAACCAGCAGCGACGATTGCTAATACTTCCAGTTCCTGAAAAAAAGACTTTTCTGAAACTGGTTAAGGTAAAGTGAATGTTCATGTAAACAAGCTCTGACTCTGTTAATCTACATAGTAGTGAATGAGGTAGCTGACTGTTACTGGATGGGTGTGGGGTTCACCCACAGTGGAGAAGTACCCTTCAAATCTACCAGTTTTGAAGAGTAAAGTAAGGAAATATCACGTTGGAAATAAAAATTGTAAATTGAAATCCACCTTATAGTATAAGGAAATATATAGAAGTGTAAATTGTAAACTGTAAATTACAATCAACTCTGTGTAGCTCGTTTACAGAGCAAACATGAAAGATAATTTACTACGCAATGCACAAGACTGAGAACAGTTCAATTCTAAGTATATATATTTTTCACCTAATACACAAGACAGCCATCGATCTCGCCTCCGCTTCGCGTATGTAAACAAAAATGAGAGACCATTCGAAACCGCAGTAATAGTAATGAAAGAGAGAAATTCATTAAAAAAATACACCAATACTTCACTAATAAAACTCGACAGAAAAAAGGGCATATACCACAATGCAGTTAACACACTACATATATCTAGCCAAGACCTTGAAGGGGGCCAACTTATCAAGAACTTACTGGGCACTGGTCATCAGGGTGGAACGAATGAATACGTACCCATGGCGACGTGTGCATGCATGGGATATCCCCGGAGAGAGAGAGAGAGAGAGAGAGAGAGAGAGAGAGAGAGAGAGAGAGAGAGAGAGAGAGAGAAGCTTCAGGTAACGAGGCCAAAGGCCAAAACAATACAAGGACGAAGCGAAGCAACACCATAAAATCATGCTTGGAGAATGCATGTGTCGAATAACTCACATCGAAAACGTTTCTTATTTATGCCATCATATCGTGCTCTAAGCTCTTCAAATAACGAACGAATGGTGCTCTAAACAACGCCATATCTTAATTTGAATGCAATTTAACAAAATAAAAATACTCTAAAATAAGTTTAAAGAAGAAACACTTATTTGAACTAACAAGAAATCCACGACCACCAGCCTCTTACCCGCCGAGCAGCAATAATGCCGTTGGAACCACGACAATTTTCAAAGCCCGCGGGATTATTATAAGCCTCCTGCATATAAACTTCTCATTCATCAACCCGCAACTACACGCCGTGAGATGTTTTGACCAGAAAATGGTACGAGTGGACGGCGTGGTTAATACAAAAAAAAAGGAGAAAAAACAATAAACAAAAAAAAAATTGCATCTCGTGCCCTTGGAACTAGCTACCATCATCATATCTGGCGGGCTATGGAGACCTTTGCTCTGTTGTGATCCCTCTGCAGAAATCTTTGTGTAGTCTCTTGTAGTTTGTGTTGTTGGGATACTTTCGAAGGTAGGTACATTGTTCACGCCCTAAACAAGGGTTCAAGGTTTCTATTGCATTTATGCACAAACAGGTATGAAGTCTTGAGGTCAATGTATATGTGGGTTTGCACAAACAGGTGATTGTATGAAGTCTTGAAATCACTGTATATGTGGAGTCTTATGACATGCGTACGGATATACACATTATACATAATGTACAGACACTTACACCCAGACATAAATAAGTATATATGCACACATACACACAAAGTTCAATATATATTGATCTAAATTATGTTTGAAAAAAATATTGTAAAACAACTACAAGGAACCAAGACTGCCGTAACGAAAGAATTAAAAAAACAACACGTATAAATAAATAAAACATATACATTTATGTAATTATAGAAAGAAAATATAAAAATAAGCAAAGAAGAGACATAAATAATCTTTAAAAATCCTGTAAAAAGAACACTGAACAAACAAATCATTCAGATTCAGCTGGTCAAACGCCTGGGTCTATATTCCTAGTCCGCGAAGCATCCACACGACAAATTGCCAGGCCCCAAGAAGAGGCGATGATGTCCTTCTAAGGACGCGCTAGGACCCTTATAAGGACCGCGTATATCCTACGGCCATCGTATTACCCAGATAAGGGAAATACATTGGGAGGATTTGCTGGCCTTCGTATATCGTCCATCTGTGAGGCAGCTGTCCTTAAAAAATGCGAAAGAGCGTTGACGAAATTCTTTTATGTTGACAGTGGATCTTAATTTATTTTTCTATTGATATGACTGATAGATTTATGATGTTTAAATTGTCAAGCCAAGTACTTGGGACACTTTAGGTCATTCAGATCTTAAGACAGACGAGAAGGAGTTGGAGTGGTTGGCCAGTAAAATAAAGAGATCGAGAAAATTAAAGAAATGAAGTAACAAATAAATAAATAAATAAATATAAATATAAATAAATACATATATTAAATAATATAATATATATATATATATATATATATATATGATATATATAATATATAATAGGATAGTATATATATATATATCATATATATATGTATCCATATATATAATAAATAAATATATAATATAATATAATATATATATATATATAGGTATATATATATAATCTAGAAATTATATATATATATATCATATATATATTACGTGCGTGTGCACAGCAATTGTGTTAAAAAAAATTCATAAGCGTCTATATCCTTAAAAAAAAAAGACGTACTCAGTAAATACGCAAATTATAAGTCGATTTATATAAAACCCTAGTTACCTTTATAATACACTTTACATTTGTGTACACTTCTGTTTGTATCGTTAAAAACATACTAATTACCAGAACGAATTCCCCTCATGAACGTATTTAAAAGCAAATCCATCATTATCATCAAGCTACGTTATATGGATACTCGAGTAGCACCGAATCGTGCAAATTCTCCTTATACACGAACCCATATTCACCCACGAGTAAGAAGCATCATCCGTGACGTCACCACAGCGTAAGAAAAGGCGCATGAATGACACACTCCCCCCATTCACTATCCCGGGTGGAAGGTGTGTGTGTGTGCGCGCGCGTTTGCTGGCACCGCCAGTGATTTCAACGCGCCACAGATAATGAACCACCTGTCTGTCTGTCTGTCGTTCCAGTCCACCTTGAATCGCAAGAAAAAAGGCTATAAACCATCTAATTACTTGCTTAATGAGGTGTTTAGAGGCTCTCCTTCTCTCACCTTTTGTGTGCGAGAGAGAGAGAGAGAGAGAGAGAGAGAGAGAGAGAGAGAGAGAGAGAGAGAGAGAGAGAGAGAGAGAGAGAGAGAACGCCATCAAAAGATTTATCAGAAGATGGACAATTGTGATTTCCAGTATACGAAAGATTACCCGTCAATCAATATACACTTAACGGTCGTAAAGCTATCAAGACATCAGTAACCTTCTCTTCTCTCTCTCTCTCTCACTGACTACGAGGAGAATGAAACGTACTATACTACCTGTGCTAAGTGTACCACAATTCCTTCATATATGCTGGGAATATATTTACGATACAGGAAGTTCATATATGGATAAACAAATCGATAAAAATACAGATAGATAGATAGGTAGATCGATAGACAGACTGAGAGAGACAAATAGACAGACAGACAACACCAAACACGTTTTCTTCACATCCTGAAATATGAAATTGCACAACAGGCTTCTAGAAGCAGACAGTTTTAAGACGCCTTAAAGTACAAACGTCCGTCACGGGCAAAACATTCCATATTGACGCCGTGTTGATGTTTATTGGACGTGTTTGTGTCATGGTCTGTGGCCACACGGGCCACTGAGTGGCGTATACGACACGGCCCAATTCAATTGCCTTACTAAACATCTACATCTGTTTTTTTAAATATGTCTCAACTCTTCCTTATTAAGCAGGAGAATTAAGCACGATAACTCTACTGCAGGGAAATTAAGCAGAGAAATTAAGCAGGAGAACTGTGGAATTAAGCAGAACTAAGCAGAACAAAGCAGGGAAATTAAGCAGGAGAATTCAACAGGGGAACTAAGCAGGAGAATTAAACAGGGGAATTAAGCAGGAAAATTAAACAGGGTAATTAAGCAGGAGAACTATACAGGGGACTTAAGCAGGAGAATTAAACATGAAAAATTAAACCGAAGAACTAAACAGGAGACCTAAACGAGAAAACCAAGCAGGAGAAATGAGCAGGAGACCGTATCGTTTGGCGGGAGATTAGCCAGGCGTGGAGCGTGACGTCTATGCTGATCTAGATCATTAATCCAGGTGCTCCTCGTCAGCCTTGAGCTGTTACTCGGATGTGAAGGCTCAGGAAGTCAGGGGACTCGAAATCATAAGTGGTAAGTTGGCACTCCAAGAGACGTAGTGCCATTTCATGACCTTGTGTCACTGTCTTTAGATTGACTTGAGTTTCAGTGCACTGAGAACTTTGCCGAGCTTCAGTGTCAATTATTTAAAAATTAATTAATTAAAAATAATAATAAAATAAAATAAGATAATAATAATAATAATAATAATAATAATAATTAATAATAATAATAATAATAATAATAAGAATATAATAATAACGTCACTTAATTCTTGTCCAGGGACACTCCAAGAGGAGTAGTGAAATTTATAATACCCTGCATCAGTGTATTCAAATCTACTCAAGTTTCAATGCACTAAGAACTTGCATACTCTAATAATAATAAATAATAATAATCATAATAATAATAATAATAATGAATAATAATAATAATAATAATAATAATAATAATAATAATAATAATAATTTATTAAACATAACTGCTGCTTCAGCAGCATTAAGTTTTAATAGGAAAATAGAGAACCCATATAAAACAAATGCAATTACTTTTAAAAGAACATGTTTAAAGGGAGGGTTTACTTCCAGCATACAATAATAATAATAATAATAATAATAATAATAATAATAATAATAATAATAATAATAATAATAATAATAATAACTTAAGGATGGTGCTTTCACAAACCCAACTATTATCTCAGTAATATAAACCGAGAACGAGTAATGAGTACAATTTGTGAAAGGCCAAAGCTAGAATACTGACTGACGTCGAGATATTATCAATATGATGCTGGTACTTCCGGATGAACGACCTTACCTACCAGGACAGCAAACCAGGTGCTAACTGACCGAGGTTTCGAAGCTTATAGAACTTTGAAAGTACCGAGGAGTTTTTAATTATACCGTAGGAATCCTGACGGACCCAATAAGGAACGGTTTAATTATTATCACAGAAGCTCACAGGAGCCACTGACCAATAATTCAATCTTCCAAAGAATATGGTGTTCATTAATAAAAATAAGAAGTAAAGGGAAATACAGAAAGAAGATATGGAGACATCAGATGAGGTGTTTTAAAAACACTTTTGTGTTGTCTTTGCATCAGTATCTAAAACACTTTATCATATATATATATATGTAATTTTAACAACATTATATATATATATATATATATATATATATAGTATATATATATATATATATATATATATATTATATATTTATATATATATGTATGTATATTATATTAAAAGTATTGATGAAAGTAGACAGAAAACAAATCGATATAGTAAAAATCTAAATAACATAAACACTAGAAAAACATTCTAAAAAAAATTATGAAGAAAAAACTCAAAAACAGCAATCTAGAGGAAAAAAGGTAAAAGTGCTGTAAATAAAAAAAAGCCAGAGGAAAAGAGAAACCGGTAAAATTCTCTAAAACACAAAAAACAAACTAGAACAGAAAAAATCAAGTAAAAAATCCTCTAGTGATTATAGTTAAAAAAAACTATAGAGGAAAAGGGAAAAAATTCTCATACAAAAAAAAAAAAAAAAAAACAATCTAGAGTGAAAACAATTCAGAAAAAACAATCTATGGTCACTGAAAATCATCCACTAATAAATGCTTAGAAAAAAAACCCTCGAAACACAGTTCCTCACAGCTCCAACCGCCCTGACCTCCAAAAAACCAGACCGATTAATAAAAAAAAAAAAAAAAATAAAAAAAAACCTTGACCTTGCCACGAAGTCCGTCAGTCAGTCCAGTGAGCCTGAGAAGTGACCCCTAAATCAGTGACCACCGGTACTTGTGGTCAGTCGAGCATTTAGAGGCGTGGACAGGGATCGTTCAAGCGTCATTTCCCTGTCTTTTTTTTTATTCATTTTTTTTTATATCTTTATTATTTTTCTGACAATTTTATTTTTTTTATTGTAGAAAGTGATGTCTGTCCTTGTTAGAGATTTCCAGTATTAATATTGGCGTATTGTTATTTTTATCGTTGTTATCTTATGGTTAATTTGTCTGGTATATATATATATATATATATATATATATATATATATATATATATATATATATAATATCTATATATGTATGTTCAAGAGTTCTATTGCTAAAATATTCCCTTTACTATTTGTACCCAAACTTGTACGTATTAGTAGTACGTAAGACTTGCTTATTTATGCTGTATATCTCTCAGATTTTGAAGTTATGGCATTTTGGACCAAATGACACTGAATGTAAATATTATGATAAGGACTGGTCTATAAAATTATCTACCTCTAGAAATTCAGAAACTTAAGAGTTGCCTGTGTCGTGCAGATCTCAGTGCCTGAAGTTATTGTATTGTGGACAAAGTGAATCTTAATGTAAATATGACTGCGCCCAAAATTCATCTATTTCTCTGTCTATCTACAGAAATTTAGAAATACCAGTCTGTACTAAGACACTGCAGAGTAACAGCTAATGTAACGGTTTGAAGTCCACACAAGGGACAAAAGCTCCATCAATTTGAGGTTCAGACTCTTAAAATGCAAAGTTCAAGCTTGTGAACCCAACTAGCTCAGTCCATTTCCAGTCTTGGGTGCTGGGGACTGAGATGCACTTTTAACGAGTTGGGGTCCTAAATGACAAAGGGTGAATATGCCCAGTTTTCGAGAGGGCTATCCGTGCTCCCGTTAATCTCAAATTAGTAGGCACAAGACCCTCAGGGTGGAAAAAAAGAAAGAGAGAGAGAGAGAGAGAGAGAGAGAGAGAGAGAGAGAGAGAGAGAGAGAGAAGGGCGAGTTGGATATTTTACAAACGATGGTTATAATCACGTCCTGGATCATTTTCTCGGCAGGTAAAAAATTCAAGATTTTGGTTTATTGGTTCTCAGTTCACCTGACAGAGAATAATTTTAGTATATATGCTATTGGATGGGAAAACGCCATCTATACGAAATGAGTGTGAAAACCTGGCTTTACAATTCAAGATTATCTTTACAATCAATGATGTAGCAAAATCTTCGTTGTTATTATCAGTTCATTCACAAATAGATTAGTTTATTTTGTATATTATATTCGTCATTTTCATAAATGAAAAGAAAATATCTCTGGAGTGATGGTGAAAAAATAAAGTTGTTCACAATACTTTACATAATCGCAAAAAAGTATGTAATATATTCTTACATTATCTTTGCCATCTCTGCATAAAAGTTAAGTAAATATCTTTGGTGTTAGAAAAATAGTTCCCAGAATATCACACAATGACAGAAAAAGCCTAAAAAAATCTAGAACTTCAAAAACTTCTATTTAGTCTTCCGTTAGGACCCGCCTTGATGGTAACATTGTACAAAAATTCTCTTTATTCGTTATTCACTCTCATCTATAATGAAAGATAGCTCGTAAGAGAGAAGTTTCTCTCTCTTCTCTCTCCCTCGGTCTCTATCTCTCTCTCTCTCTCTCTCTCTCTCTCTATAATAAGATAAGAGAATCAGTATAGCCTCTCTCTCTCTCTCTCTCTCTCTCTCTCTCTCTCTCTGATAAGATAAGAATCAGTATAGCCTCTCTCTTTCTCTCTCCCTCTGATAAGAAAGACAAGAGAAGCTGTATAGCCTCCCACCTCTCTCTCTCTCTCTCTCTCTCTCTCAATCGATCGACGCACGGAAAGGTCACAGTAAGTCTATACCCGTAATTTTTTAGCTCAAATCTGCCCTCAGCGATAGACCACCTTTACAAATGAAATAGGATTTAATATAATAAAAGCAGTAATTATTCATTTGTCATTTAGAATAACATTTCCCCGTCGTGGTCAGATTACCAAGGAAAAAATATGAGTGGAATCATTTTCTCATCGAATTTTGCAGGCAGGCAGCACTCGGATATACGCACAGAGATATACGTATGCATAGGTATGTATACTTTAGCTATATGCATACACACATATATATAAATATACATGTATATATATAAATATATATTTACATGAATATATATTGTACTATATTATACACATATTTTTCATATATATTATATATATATATATATATATATATATATATATATATATATATATATATATATATATATATATATATATATATATATATATATATATATATATATATACGAGTCCATCTCACATTATCGTGATTCATATACATACATCGAGCTACAAATGTCCTTTTAATATCTAATTCGCTCTACCTCGGAATTATATATTTTCATATATGTTAACCGAAGGGGATATTTCTTTTCGACTAAAAGAATTCCCCTTCGGTTAACATATATGCAAATATTTCAATTCCGAGGTAAGCGAATTAGATATTTAAGGACTTTGTAGCTCGATGTATAGAGATATATATATATATATATATATATATATATATATATATATATATATATATATATATATATATATATATATATATATCATATAATGCAAATACAATTCACCCGAATATTTTTCCTCTATCTAACACATTTCATGAACAACTTACTAGCCTTAAACCCAAATATATAAAAAAAAAACTAAGAACTAAACGACCGCAAAAACACAAAACGACCTCACTTCCACAAAAGAAAAGCCCAAACAAACACACAAACAGGACATCGAAAACAGAGGGCGGAGTGCACAAAGAAACAGGTTCTCGGGGGGAACGTGTAGGTCGCTCGCAGTTTTTTTTTTTCTACGTGTGCGCACGCGCGTTTGTGTGTGTGCAGGAGAACAATTGTCATGGCCACCTTTATAATAACAAGAGGAAACACACGGACACAAAGAGTAACCACGACGGAACATGCTATCTAAACAAGGCAAAAGCCAAGCTTAATGCAGAATTTATTCATGAAGTTGAAAATGATCTGGGTTTATCTTGATATTTCAATGTGCGTAGATAAATGCGATTGATAGATAGGTAGGTAGATAGACAGAAGTATATATATACATATACATACATATATATATCATATATATATACAATTATATATATATAATTACATATATATATATATATATATATATATATATATATATATATATATATATATTTATCTGTTGTATGTATACTCATACATATCATAAACATATATAACAAAATATATATATATATATATATATATATATATATATATATATTACTATATATATATATATATATATATATATATATATATATATGTATGAATGCTATCATACAACAGATAAATATATAAACATAGTTAGATATGCAGAAATACATTATTACTATGATTAATTATTATTTATATTATTATATTATTAATTATATTATTATTATTAGTATGATATTTATTTTTGTTTTATTAAATTCATTTTATTTTATTATTATTATTATTATTATTATTATTATTATTTTTTTATTATTATTATTATTATTATTAAAAATATTCGGCATAAAACAGCCAGTTCAGAATGTTCTTGCAAAATCAACTCAATTCTTCAAAGTAAATTCACGCTGCTTTTTGGAGGAAATCAATGTTCTGTTCAAAACAGAATTTTGAACTTTGTTTAATTTGAGCATTTCAATGGAACCTAGTAAAAATGGCCTATTTTACCGAGAAATTAAACTATCCTATGCTCATAAAAAATAATCGGTATATTTCACCAAACAGGATGAAGCAGTGCACGCAAACGCAACCACATAATCTGTCTCTTAGCATCTCCAAAACACACACATCACAATTCCTTTCCAACCTACCCTTCCTAAACACAAGGTCTATATCTATTTGCCTAAACACCTCTCTCATTTCGGTTCCCCAGAAGCGCCAGCGGTGGTTTATGTACGAGGCAAGGAAAAATGACAGCAGTCACTGCTGCCAAGGAGGAGGGTGTATGTGTGTTAGCAGACATTTGTAAACACAATTCATTTGTAGCTCGTGCTTTGCCTTATTGGGGCAAAGCAAATGGGTTCCCCAACGCTGAGCGACTTCCGGAGTTATTTGCGCATACATCATTTTCTTCTGTTAAGGCGTCCACCGCCTAGGGAGTTTATTTAAGTGTATATAATTCTCGGGGACATTGCTAAAATAGCTTCTTGACTAGTTTTGTAAGGAGATTTCTAAAAGGTTCATTGTCAACAAGGGTTAATTTCCTTGGTATCTGTTTTAATTCTTTATACTTCCAGGTTCGTTACAGTAAAATTAAAGGAGAGGAAGGCTTGATTTGGGTACATCCAACCAAATTCACAGCATCTTCAATAGTTTTAGCACATACGATTTTATAAATGGAAGGATCATACTACAACATTAACGGCAGACACTACGATTGCAAATAAACTATCTGTGGATAAAAATCTGTTATCAAATTATAATGTAGAAATTAGATTTCGCTGGAGTTCTGAAGTGGATTTTGAAGCCGCACTAAATTGACTCAATTGATTATCACCACTTGGGACAAAGTTTTGATAAACAATACTGACGAGAATATACCCGAGAGAGAGAGAGAGAGAGAGAGAGAGAGAGAGAGAGAGAGAGAGAGAGAGAGAGAGAGAGAGATATTTAAAAAAATGGTACTTAACACTACAGGAAGGTATGGGCTTTGCCAATTGCAATGTCATAATACCCACTCTTACCTTATCAGAGAGAGAGAGAGAGAGAGAGAGAGAGAGAGAGAGAGAGAGAGAGAGAGAGGCTAAAATAAAGGATGCTTAAAACCGTAGGAGGATATAGGTTAGCCAATTGCAATGTCAACATACCCACTCTTACCTGAGAGAGAGAGAGAGAGAGAGAGAGAGAGAGAGAGAGAGAGAGAGAGAGAGAGAGAGAGAGAAATTACACACACAGATAAAGGATTAAAAAAGTTGGTACTTAAACCACAGGAGGATATAAGTTCGCCCACTGAAATGTCAACATACCCCCTCTTATCATAGGAGGGTTCACCCTCCCGCACGCAGCATCCGAATGCCTGATTTATGCAAAACTCGACCGAAAATCCCAAACAGTCTCACACACAGGGTACGATAAAACGAAGCTCTGTGAATGATAATGACGAGGAATTGCTCTAGGAAATAAATTCAAGATTTATATTAATTTAGTGCGTTTCATAAAGATATGACAACAGATTTGGAATGTAATCGGTTGGCGAAAAATCACGACAGATTACATTTAAAAGGAAATAACTCCATGTAAGATATACATACATATCATATATATATATATATAATATTATATATATATATATATAGATATATATATATATATATATATATACTATATACTATATAATAGATTTAATAAAGATTTGACAACATTTTGGAATATAAACGGTATAAGAAAAATAACTCTAGATTACCATATAATGAAATTCCAATATACCTACAAAATGGTTGAAGAATTTAACCCTTTCAAGCCAGGTTGGAGATAAAAAGTCAAAAGGTGAAATAAAAGAAATGTAACTAACTTCTGCACGGGAAAGCGCCAAAGGATACACCTTTAAAGCCCAGCTTGTAAATGTAAAATGATATGATAGAAAAAGACGAATTTCTCCAGATTCTGCCCAGGATAGAGCAAAGGACACAACTCTATTGAATAAGACTTTACTGAGAGCGAAGGGACGTAAGTCATACCTGCACCCGGATTACCTGTCCAGAATATGAATGCGGGCCCACACTACAATGGGTCATTTTTCACGCAATCTTAAGCCATCTGAACGCTCACATTCGTCTATTATTATGTTTGTTGATCAATTGTATGTATAATTTTCAAATATTTATCTTACTGGAGCATGTGTGAAACTGACTGAGAAGTATAAATATTCATGCTTTATTTATATATATATATATATATATATATATATATATATATATATATATATATATATATATATATATATATATATATATATATATATATATATATATATATATATATATGACTGGTTAAAAATGTTCTGTAACAACAGAATTCCATCTAATAAAAGGAGCCCATAAAAACACCAAAATGTAGAGAGAAAAGTATATATTTCAGAGACTGCTGTCTCTCTCTTCAGGTATATGAATGAGAAAAGTTTACAGAAAAGGTGGTATTTATACCAAGAGATTCGTCCACAAGTAAGCCAATTTAGGTCACCCCCGCTGATAATCTTCCTTTAATCTTCTTAAGCGTCGACGCAGTGTTCATTCAACCAACGCTAAGAAGATTAAAGGAAGATTATCAGCGGGGGTGACCTAAATTGGCTTACTTGTGGACGACTCTCTGGTATAAATACCACCTTTTCTGTAAACTTTTCTCATTCATATACCTGAAGAGAGAGACAGCAGTCTCTGAAATATAGTACTTTTCTCTCTACATTTTGTGTTTTTATGGGCTCCTTTTATTTAGATATATATATATATATATATATATATATATATATATATATATATATATACATAATTTGTGTGATATCATATATATATATATATATAATATATATATATACTATATATATATATATATATATATATATATATATAATATGTATGAGTATAATATATATATATATATATATATATATATATATATATATATATATATATATATATATTATATATATATATATATTTCTTGGTTACGTTCCACGGTCCAAACAACGCCAGTCATTCTGAATAACAACCTTAGAAACTAATTAAAAGGAGCAAGAAAATCCAGCTAAACATCACACAAAACGAACCTTAACACAAAAGCCAAGGCCAGACCTTCGCAGGCACCAATCACGATACACACCAATCGATATAAATTACGCAAGACAATGAGAATTAACACAGGAATTAAACGCAAAACGACCGCAAGGCCAACTTCATTTGCATAATGAAGTTCGTAGGCAGAAGTTCCGAGATGCGACGGTCTTCGTGGGGAGACGACTCGCTTCCCCAACGAAACGCAGACTCGTTTTGGTCTTAAACGTGACATGCGTGACCATGTGAGTCCAGTCTCTTACAGGAAAACAGGTCTTGGCTGCATGTGCGCGCGCAGGTAAAGGACGCATGCGCACTTTTGCACGCGCTTGTGTTTGTCCCTCTATGTGCACAGGCAATAGTGCTTGTTGTTTTTCGTGGACGTATAAGGTTTTCATGGAATGTATTTTTTATTTATCTAATTTTATTTTACTTCTTGTTTTCGGATTTTTAGCATATTTTGGCCAGCCAGAAATATGATCTGGGGAGTTTAATTAGCATTTATGTAAAATACCTAGAAATAAATTTATGAATGAATTAAACACTAGCTTTCCATTGCTGCGAGAATTGCTGTTAGAGAAATATACGCTTAATTTTTCCATTTATTGTTAAAATGATTCACAACAATAGTAAGACTCTATTCAAGATTCTCTCTCTCTCTCTCTCTCTCTCTCTCTCTCTCTCTCTCTCTCTCTCTCTCTCTGATAACGAAACAAGCGCTGCATTTTGACTAGCTTAAAATGATTTTAATCATTAATTTATCAAGATCTGTGTGTTGTGTGTGTGTTTGTGTGTTTTGTGTGCGTGTGTGTGGTGTGTGTGTGTGTGTGTGAAAATCCGTTAACAAAATACACGCTTCATTTTTGGGTTCATAATTAAATAATAATAATTCACAGCTCTCTCTCTCTCTCTCTCTCTCTCTCTCTCTCTCTCTCTCTCTCTCTCTCTCTCTCTCTCTCTCCCCCAAGACGTAGATACAAATATAGAAGTACAGCAAGAATTTCATATTGTTTACATTAATAATCTGCATTTCGACAAATCTCTCTCTCTCTCTCTCTCTCTCTCTCTCTCTCTCTCTCTCTCTCTCTCTCTCTCCGTAACTAAAACACCTATTCACACACAGCTATAGAGACGTGAACACCTCCTAAAAAAAAGCGAGCAATTTGAGAGTAAAAAAAAAAAAAAACAAAAAAAAAAAAAAACAAAAAAAAAACAGACACCATCTTCCTATTGATAAACCTCACTTCCAATTACTGCCGACGCCCACACAACGCTTAAACGTATCAAAACACCTATGAAATATGTTCTCGGCTAACCCATATAAGGACGGAGTAATCTCCACGGGGGGATTACTTTCCGAGGGACGACCGAACGGTATAGGCAGCTGCTGATCAAGCTTGATCACTGGCTACTCCTTCTTATGCAAGTAAGCTGGAATACAAGCCTTAATTCTTACAGGTAGGTACGATCACGAAGCGAAATTAGATGTCGAATTATATATTGGAATTTTATATTGGTTAATTCTCGAGGTCTTGGAAAGGACAAAATTATAATAGGCAAGAGAGAGAGAGAGAGAGAGAGAGAGAGAGAGAGAGAGAGAGACTTAGCTGAAAACTCACGCTACACTGGAAATAAGGCGAAGTTATAATTTGGTGATTTCAACCCACCTACAAATAATGATCCAATAGGAAGCGGCAATAAAATTAACTTAAGTGGTAATTAATCGCGACAGTACACATACATATATACAAACATGCATATGTATACATATACTATATACGCACATTTTTATATATATATATATATATATATATATATATATATATAGATATAGATAATATAGAGAGAGAGAGAGAGAGAGAGAGAGAGAGAGAGAGAGAGAGGAGAGTCAGGACTATATTTATCGTCTAGAATACAAATCGTAAAATACAGAAATAGCTTTGCCATCCACATCAAATTTCAAAATGCAAATTCTTTACCAAGCCAGGCACCCACCCAATTACAAAACCACACCTCAGATTACAAAACAAGCCCTAACTTCAAAATCACTGTAAAAAAAAAAAAAAAAAAAAAAAAAAGTAGCAAGTTACCTAATATCGAGAATATCTCGCCTACATCGCACGAGACTCGCTACAAGACCTCAGTCATCAATTACTCAAGCAGAAATAAAAAGAAATATTGATTCTTTATGACCTTCGAAGACACCGGTACGCCTGCAAAGGCCAACGGAAAAACGCGGGAGTCGATAAAAATGGCCTAATTGTCGGGCCCCCTTGCGTTTTGTATGGGTCATAACCCGTCGCAAACTGCAGTAAAGATCGCGAGATAAAAGAGAGAGAGAGAGAGAGAGAGAGAGAGAGAGAGAGAGAGAGAGAGAGAGAGAGAGAGAGAGAGAGAATAGCTTAAATAGCAGCAAAAAAAATACCATTTAAAAAGGAATTTCGATATAAATTAAGAATATTTTATTGGTAGAGAGAGAGCAAAAAAGTAAATAGCATCAAAAACGGAATTTCGATATAAAGTTAGAATATTTTTTTGGTAGACAAAGGAGAGAGAGAGAGAGAGAGAGAGAGAGAGAGAGAGAGAGAGAGAGAGTACTTTAAATAACAGCAAAAAAATAAAAAGGCCCTAAAGTTTTATGGCACTGTCACACGGAGCATTTTTTTCCAACATGTTTTTGCAATTCCCTTTAAAAGAGTTTACGAGGGGCAACAGTAGCTAAGTGCGCAGATCAGAAACCATACCTTATTTGTATAAAATCAGTACAATCAAGGCGTGATAAACTAGCGTTACAGACCCATACTGTTTAATGCAGCCTATGAATTCATTATTCCTTCAACTAGTCTGTTATGACAATTGCTACCAGTTTTAACTAAAGCTAAATCTACAGCACATAGCCTGAAGTATTTTACACCTAAATCTATGAAAAGATTCAATCTTCCTAAACATACCAATCTAATTAATTTAAATATTTAAGAAATGAAAAGTACCAGCTTTATTATCGTGTTAAACATGTACTGGCCACTCCCTGATGTATTTAAAAAAAAAAATGGGCTTTTTACGGCATCCAATAATTCGGTCCATCTGGTAAGTTATATACTGCCGGATGCCCTCACTGACGGTAGATAATTTTAAGATGGCGAAAAAATAAAACTCGTCTTGGGAATGACAGAGAAAAACAATACATTTGAGCTAAGAAATAACAGTCAGAGAGGTTGGACAGCACGACTGAAGGCAGGAAGTGGGAACAGGTATAAAGTACGTAGATATCAAGAATAGCAAAGGCCAATAAAGGGCTATTTTGTGGAATTAAATATTTTTAGGATCTGAGAAATAGTCAATGAAATATCTGCCAAATATTCATCAACAGTGCTATAAAAATCACGGGAGTCTTGGAGTGAAAGTAGTGGCTCCTGACAGCTCCAAATTTCAGTTAAGGTTACCGGTAATTTCACCCCGTATTGGGTTGAGTGAAAAAGTGCAATAAAAATGGCATCATCTGCACACTTTCCAATCTGAACTTCAAGGCCCAGAAAAGGGAAAATAAATCTGTCCAAAAAATCGAAAAATCATTTTGACTGAATCTATAAAACGAATAGTGATGAATGAGACACAAAAAAAGACGCCATTTTAGAAGGAATGACTTAGAAAAACAAAATGGACGTATTGGAAAAACAAATAAATACATTCCCGTGTAGAAGGACTGGCTTAGAAAAACAATATGGTTGTATTGGAAAAACAAAAGAATACTTTAAAGACAATCCACTTCATCAAATACGAATAGGGGATCGTTTATGTAAAGACTAATTTATAAGACATAAAAATAATTTCATACTATTATTAGCAGGAAGTAGCAGTCAGGTGGAGAAAAGAAAGATATGAAAATTAAAGTGACAGTTCTGAGAAGTCAATGAAAATGAAATTGTAATTCAGAGAGACCTGATACAGGGCATGACAACGGAATCCAGTTAAGCAAGGTTATGCGAGGAAATAAATCGTAGAGAAACTGCAAGTCATAGTATGCATACAGCTCTCTCTTACTCTCTCTCTCTCTCTCTCTCTCTCTCCTCTCTCTCTCTCTCTCTCTCTGTATGTATGTATGTATGCATGTATGTGTATAT
>NC_061101.1:13351975-13359475 GCF_015104395.2 Macrobrachium nipponense | reverse complement strand
CAAAATCAATAAGTGATAAAGGTAAGGCAAACAAATAGATAGATTTAGCGATAGCAACCAGGCGTCTGAGAATGCCGACAAGGTACGCGTAGACATGGGAGGTCAGAGAGAGAGAGAGAGAGAGAGAGAGAGAGAGAGAGAGAGAGAGAGAGAGAGATCAGTTCAAACGAATAAAAAATCTCTGATATAATTCTGTATCTAAGAGAGAGAGAGAGAGAGAGAGAGAGAGAGAGAGAGAGAGAGAGAGAGAGAGATTAATTAAACGAATAAAAAATCCCTGATATAATTCTATACCTAAAGAGAGAGAGAGAGAGAGAGAGAGAGAGAGAGAGAGAGAGAGAGAGAGAGAGAGAATTTGTGAAAATGCAAGATTATTAACATGAACCATATGAAATTCTTGCTATACTTCTATAGTTGGAGGAGAAGAGAGAGAGAGGGAAGGGAGGATGAGAGGGAGAGAGCCCAGCCTCATGTAGTAGTAGTCGCCAACACTCGACCAAGCCGACCGTCCTTGTGCCTCAGCGAAATAACGAAGACGTAGGACGGAAGTCGCCGAATTGAATTAAGGCACCGTGGGCAGGTAACCTTCCCGAGACAACACTCGAATCTCCGGGACAATGGGCGACTCGAGAGCTCTGTAGTATTTATACTTTTGTTTACAAAGGCGGGTTTTAAAACCCTTCAATTATACCAGAGGTTCCTTTTTCCCCGAGTAAGCGATGGGGCCGTTATTCGCTTGAGACGCAGCCTGTGATTAGGGGGTTTGAGGATTCGGGAACCGCAGTGAGTTGTGAGGGAATATTCAGTAGCTAAAGAAGAAGAAGAACAATACACAATTCAACAGCAGTTGAATACGTAGCAGTAATAGTTGTAGATGTATAAATAACTGCATCAAAAATAGGGTTATTTAGAAGTATACAAATTTTGTTCGCAACCCCATGAGCCACAAAAAAGCTGCAGAATTAACAGCAGTTGGATTAATAGCAGCATAAAAAATAGGGCTATTTAGGAGTATTCATAACTAAATGGTCACCAATCCTGACCATCTGGAAACTGAGGTAAATTAACTATTAATCTTTACCATAGAACAACAAAGAAAATCAGCAGAAATAACATTAGTATGATTAGTAGTAATAGCAGTGGATACACAAATAGCAACATGGAAAAAAAAAAAACAAATTTAAAAGTACACAAAAATAAAAGTCCACAATTTCTGATCATCTGAAAAATCTAATTAAAAAATGACCTATAATTTTGCATGGCCACTGACATCACAATGATTTAATTACATTTCTGTACCCAAGACGAACATTACAAGGTAATAACAAATCACAGGTGGGAAGAGATTTATTATTATAATTAGGGAGGGCCCATCAAGTATACATGGCAGCAATATGTTTCTTATGTTCTGGTAACTAGGAACTATCTCTTGAGCAGATTGACTACAGATTATCTGCCAGGAGAGACGAAGAATGATCCAAAACTCGATTTTTAGAGTTTTTAGTTTTTCAGGGGAAGTGACCCTGTCTTATGATACATAAGTTCAACTTCTAAGAGTTACAACTGACAGATAATGAATCTGCGAAGCAGTATCATGGTCTGGCTTTCGAACAATGAAATTTTTATTGACATTTTATGAGAGTTCCAGGGAATCTCTCTCTCTCTCTCTCTCTCTCTCTCTCTCTCTCTCTCTCTATCACCACACCCCCCCCACCCCCTTTTCCCCGCGCTCGTTCATCAAATAAAATATTTGTGAATAGAATTCTAAAATATGGTGCTCCGAGTGTGTTTATGAGAGAGAGAGAGAGAGATAAATACTTCGACATAGATTATTATAGAGAGAGAAAAAAATGAATACTTCGACACATAGTTTATTATTAAAGAGAGAGAGAGAGAGAGAGAGAGAGAGAGAGAGAGAGAGAGAGAGAGAGATAAATACTTCGACACAGACAGAGAGAGAAAACAAATATTTCGACACCGAGTATGAGAAGAGAGAGAGAGAGAGAGAGAGAGAGAGAGAGAGAGAGAGAGAGAGAGAGAGAGAGAGAGAGAGAGAGCACAATACCGCGACACAGCCAAATTATCGCGGAAATCACATTTCAACTCAAACCTAGGTCAGTGATTTCATTTTTTTATGTGGTACCTGGATCCAACTCATAATTATCTTTGGAATAATGACTACTTTTCGTTCCAAATGAACATTCCAGTACCTAGCCCTCATTCCATTTTTTACGTCCTGGAAGCAGAGAACTCGTGCTGCTGGAATACGTGTCAAATGAAAAGGCAACACCTGATAATTGTCAGGAATTATTCAATTATCATTTTTCCGGATTTTCATTCGTAATTTTTCTCAAGGTCTTTTCGAACTGAATTTACCTGAAAGACTCTGGCGTCTAAGAACTTGAATCCATATAAAAACTAGTATAGACTTTAAGTATGTAAATAAATATAGGACTCTAGACTAAGTGATTAAATCCTCTAGAAAACTCTTCTCTAAACGGTTAAATCCGTATAAGACTAGACTTTAAGTAGGCAAATCCGTATAACCATATAAGACTAGATTCTGAGTAGATAAATGCGTATACACATCTAGGCTCTAAGTCGGTAGATCCGTATGACTAGACTGCAAGTAGATAAATCCGTATAAGACTCTAGATTCTGAGTAGGTAAATCCATATTAAATTCTAGATTCTGATTAGTTAAATCCGTATAAAAATCTAGATTTTAAATAGGTAAATCCGTATATGACTCTAAGATTCCAAGTCATTAAATCCGTATAAGACTAGAGTCTGAGTAGGTAAATCCATAAAAAACTCTAGCCTCTGATGCATTTCCTCTGAGTGACGTAGCAATGCCTTAATATAATTGTTCACGTGAAATCAGCTAAAGGCCAAATGGAACGTTGCAAACACCCTCTAGTAATAACTACAGTCCACCTCACGAGGTACGCTGACGGCCCTACCTCCCTACGGAGACCACCAACGAAATCCCATTGGAAGAAACAAGACAGCTAACTGCAAGAATAAGAACAATAAACAGCAATAAACCTACAGACAATGACAAAAAAAGGATATTTACTGAAAATTGAAAATGGGAAATACGTCATTTTGTTGATCTCTCTTTTAACGAAGATACGACCTTATACGACCAAACTGACGTCATATCAGAACCTGACGACCAAACGACGCTTAATCAGACATGTATAATTGCATCAGGGACTCGCCAACGTCTAACCTCGACGTATTCTTTCGATAACTATGGTTATATCTGCCGTCATCGACTTTGGCGTTGATTACATCTCAAAGAAACTAATTATTTCTCTTAATACGGAATTTCCTATGGAATTAGGAGATGGTGGTTCTAGTAATTGAATTTGGATTGCTTATGACTTTTTGTTGATTATGACTTCAATTCCGTTGTAAATAACGTCATGGGTTTCTGTAGCAATCGTTGCCAAAATTAGAACATTAGTAATTTGAAAGCAGGTTTAATACCTGGTCTCATGGAGAAAACTTTGGATATATATATATATATATAGAATATATATACTACATATATATATATATCATATAATATATTGATAGATAGATAGATAGATAGATAGATAGTTATAGATATGTATACATATTACAAATATATATACACATATGTATATATATACATATACATACATACATATATCTATACATAGAAATATATATATAATATATATATATATATATATATATATAGATATATATATATATATATATATATATATCTATATATACAAACACATAAATATAATCATTGCATTCATCCAAAGACCACAATATAATCTAAAATCGCGGTTTCATCCATTTCAGCTATAAACTCCCATTAGTTGTGAGGCGGCGTCGGACAATTTGCGGTTGAACGCTGGAGAGTGAGCGGTTGGCAATAGCGGTTAATTTCGTTTGCGGTAGTTTAATAGAAAAAAAAAAACCATTTTTCAGATAATACCGTTTTCAATGACGATAAAAGCTCTATATGATGTATCACAGAACTAACACTGTCGTGGGATTTATATGCACGTTGTATGTATGAATGAATGTATGTACGTATAACAGGACCTCATTTAAACAGGATAAAATCTACGGCTACCGGACGATGAGGGCAGACAGTCCTTGAAAACTTGAAACTTCTGTGGATGAAATATCCATTAAGAGAAAATCCTGTTTAAGTGAGGTACTGTTATCTACAAAGTGCACAAGAATATTGTGCAAGTGAAACAGGTTAAGTATATATATATATATTATATATATATATAGATATATATATATATATATATATATATATATATATATATATATATGAAATATATATATATATATCAAGTATATATATATATATATATATATATATGTGTGTGTGTGTACATATATATATCTACCTGAAAAGAGAGACAATACTCTTTCTATATTTTGGCGTTTTCATGGGTTCCTTTTCTTAGATGGAATTCTGTTGTACTAGAAACATTTTTACCAGTCATATATAGAGTGTATATATATTATAATATATTATATAATATATAATAAGATATATTAATAATATTTAATATATAGATTTATATGTATATATAGTAATTACATATATTATATATTCATATATATACACACATATATATAAATTACATATATGTATACATATACATATCTACAATCATACCTATATACTTGTAAAGAAATCAGAATTTCTTTTCCAAACCGTCCCTCCCAGCTGACAGACAAAATCCTAATTGCGCGTGGATAATTCTGACATGACACTTCACAGTACACCCGACGTCACTCCTCGATTTCATCTGACATATAAGGGCTCCCACTGACTTGTCAGTTTTACAAGGCTGCGTCGAACTTCCGGAATTAGGGTGAATATATTCTGTTTAAGGAAATTAAGACTTTGACAAATGATTTTGTCATTTTCCTTCTGTCAATTTGATTTTCTAGGAGAGAGAGCAGAGAGAGAGAGAGAGAGAGAGAGAGAGAGAGAGAGAGAGAGAGAGAGAGAGAGAGAGAATAATCCAAGTCGGATATCAGATGAATTTGCTGAAGGCTTTATGATGAATAGCTTTTATATATGTTTCCCTCTATTTAATGTTCATTAATCATGATCATAGAATTATTAACTATATACTTCTTAACGTTTTCATTATCTTTAAGGATCTATCTATATATATATATATATATATATATATATATATATATATATATATATATATATATATATATATATATATATGTATATATATATATTATATATATATATATATATATATATTTTCTCACCAAATTAGGCTCACATCACCCATATTGTAGCCATATTTAAAATTCCCCTTCCTCTCTCTCTCTCTCTTAGTCCGTCTCCGTCTAGATGTTGAGTTATGGCAGAAATTAATCTCACTTTATGATAGGTGATCTTATCTTACGATTTTACTACCGGTTCTTACATACCCCCTCCTCTCTCTCTCTCTCTCTCTCTCTCTCTCTCTCTCTCTCTCTCTCTCTCTCTCTAGAGATCTAGATAAGCCTCCCGTTCTTATTTCTCTTCTTAATAATCTCATTGCCATCCTAACTAGAGCAGAACGGTCTCGTTCGTTCTCCTGTAAATCATTTCCGTAAATACTACTTACGAAGGCACCATTCACTTCTGGAGAGAGAGAGAGAGAGAGAGAGAGAGAGAGAGAGAGAGAGAGAGAGGAGAGATAAAGGAGACCTGGTCGACATCTTAAAAAAAGTGGGTATTAGAACGGAGGAGTGATTAGAGGCCGTTAGCGCTTAGCTGAGCTTCCATTCTGCAAAGATAAACCTCCTAAAGGCACTGAGCCAGTGACTGAACTGGTGGAGACGATGCCGATTTTAATGGTGGAGATAATGGAACATTAAGGAGATCATTGGGAGTCACTGGGAATCACTGACAGTCATTCCAAGTGTCATTCTTCCCTCTGTGAATTATTAATAGAGCTGGAAACGAAAGATAACGAGGAGTTAAGACTAAGCCAGTGCCAGAGAACGAATCCGGACGAAGGCAATATACACGATCACAATAAAGGGACATCTCTCGACGTCGAGATGAAATTTTAAGATAAAAAAAAGGTAGTTGATAAGACTGACCCAGGTTAATTACACAAAGGTAAGAGGTATTGATGGGGGGTAGGGGGGGGGGGGGGGGGAGGCAGATGAATTAAACAGGTAGGAAAAGCAGGTGAGAAGAGAATGGGTGTTTAGGAAGTGTTAAGTAAGGTTGATAAGTACTACAGTGAGGTCACTGTGGCATTTTCCATTTAAATACAGTTATTATTTCATGATAAATGGATCGGGGTTGAAAGGCCGTTGAGAGAATGATGCATCAACTGCTTAGAGAGAGAGAGAGAGAGAGAGAGAGAGAGAGAGAGAGAGAGAGAGAGAGAGAGAGAGAGGAATCAGTTGAGGGAACACAAGACCACTTTCATTAGGCAATGAAAAATCTCTGTTACACCACCATATCCAGAGAGAGAGAGAGAGAGAGAGAGAGAGAGAGAGAGAGAGAGAGAACCACCACTATCCCTGCTTCATGCTTGGCCAAGAACTTACAATTATTATACAACATAAACACCATAAAAAATAAATAATGATAATAATAAAAATATACAATAAAAAATAAATTATCAATTATACAACATCAAAAACCTCTCTCTCTCTCTCTCTCTCTCTCTCTCTCAGGTTACTGCACCCGAAATGACGGGGTTGGACATACTTAATAGCCGTCTCTTTCTGCCGAGTAGACAGCTTCAGGTCTGCTGTTAGAAGCCAAATTCATGAGACGGCAGCAGAAATTTGATAGTTGATATTTACGTAGGTGGAGAGAGCCCCAGGCTGACTGGATCCTTAGTTATGAATAAGAGAGGACTGCTTTTAAGTTGACTACTGCCTCCATTTGAACGTACGCTCCTCTCTCTCTCTCTCTCTCTCTCTCTCTCTCTCTCTCCTCTCTGTCTGTCTGTCTCTCTCTCTCTCTCATTTTAGAGCCTGTATTCAGGGTCTGTATTATTTGTCAGAATTGACACCAAGAAGAACGGGTAATCTATCTAATATTTTGACTGTAATCTCTCTCTCTCTCTCTCTCTCTCTCTCTCTCTCTCTCTCTCTCTCTCTCTCTCTATCCGTTTTTGTCGTACATAACTTCAGGAATAAAAAGCTAATTTCCTTTTTTTCATATTAGCTTTTTATAAATATCGACCAACAACAGTAAATACATAAATAAATACGTAAATAAGTAAAAGAGAAAAATATGAGGTAACTGCAATCGTTTGCAACATTTTTATTAAACTGAACAAATATTATGGTCTTACAGACGTAAGTGAAAACATTTGAATTCCATATCTTTATGAGACAGATATGGAGGAATTCCTATATACGATCAATTTCTTTGTAAGCAGCAGAAACAGCAATAATAATAATAATAATAATAATAATAATAATAATAATAATAATAATAATAATAATA
>NC_061101.1:13331975-13346975 GCF_015104395.2 Macrobrachium nipponense | reverse complement strand
ATATTATATATATAATATACTATATACTGTATGCTTACATGCATGTATATGTAAGTATGTATACAAAGTCAAGACAAACAAACAGAAACAACCTTCCGCAGCAAACGGAAATCATATCGACCCACCTCTCTCTCTCTCTCTCTCTCTCTCTCTCTCTCGCCGTCCAAAAGAAATCCGAGGCGAAAATTCTCCTGAGAGCCATCCAGGCTCCAGTCGACCACAAAACTTACCGCCTCGCTCATACGTTTTCCAAGGTCGATTCTTACACGTACACGGCCCTTGCATACATTACCCGGGCGTGGGCTAGGGGAGGCAATTCGGCGACCTATATGTTTCTGATGGACGACTGTTGGTTGAATTTTGCTGATGATCCTTGAGTTATTACTTAGAGAACTGGATCATTATTGGGTTTTGTGAGATTTTCCTATAGTGAGTGCTTTTATGACATTATGATTGATATTATTACTATTTTAAGATCATAGGCTTGTGATATATTTTGGGCGAATATGTATATATATTTAACATACATGTATATATAATATATATACATGAGTATATATATCTTCATACAACATATATATATATATATATATATATATATATATATATATATATATATATAGATATATATATATATATAAATATAAATATATATATATATATATATATATATATATATATATATATATATGTGTGTGTGTGTGTGTGTGTGTGTGTGTGTATGTATGTATATATAAATATACAGTGAGAGAGGGAAAGAGATATGGAAACTGTCAAGCCATTAGCCCACATAAACACCAAAAGACGCAAGCAAACTCGGGCCATCTATGGTTACCCACCCAACCCCCACCCCCCCCCCCCCTTAACCATCGAACGGTGAACGAACACTTACGTGCAAAAAATGTACCCTCTTTTTATTTTATTTTATTTTATTTTTTTAAGAATCGATCAAGTCTAAATGCATTTACCCCCTGCCAATCAGTTCACGCCACATTGCTTCGTGTACACGACGGAACATCGAGAGAGAGAGAGAGAGAGAGAGAGAGAGAGAGAGAGAGCAGTTACGCACGCCTGAGCGAGTTCCAATAAGGTCAAGTGACCTTACGAGATCAGGAAACGGTAGGCTTCGATACCATTCTTTTTTTTTTTTGCTAATGATTTTTCCCCTCAATGCAATCCGCATATGTAATTGATACCCATTTTTTCAATGGTAATTCTGATGTCTTTAGGAATTACGCGCGTATATATATACACTTTGGTTATCGGGATCTAGAAAGCTAGAATAAGTTATGCAAACACGTATGTATGAGGGTCCTCATTTAAAAAATTTAGTATTTTACATATACACATAGTAATGTACGTTGTGCTTACACCCATGTATGAATGCCTGCTGTTAAGTTTTAAAAAGAGGGTTGATGTATTTATATACATATATATATACATATATTCGTACATACATACATGGTTTTAAACTCAAAATATAAACATGTTATATAGTATACACTTAAGTATGCACACCTGTGTAGTAATGAAAAGAGATGAAGTATCTTATATATACATACATGCATACATACATACATAAATAAGGAATATACACATGAAATACTATAGTTTAACCTATAAATTAAACCACCCAAAAAGAACTAGAGTTTAAAAAAGCGGGTTTACATTTTACATACATAGTTACAAACAATTTATTCACATAATTTTATACCTACAAATACAGAATATTGCCATGCAATACCATAGGTTAAACCACATAAAACTTAGAATAAACCACGAACAACGCCCGAGAGAAAGAAATAAAAAAACATAAAAGAAGATAAAAAATAAATCTGGTTTAACAGCCACCCAAGTTACGATCGGTCATAATGAATTTCCGGACGAGACCAGGACATCTACTCGTACATGCTCATGCTTGGACAGGTACAGTCACACTGAGGCACATGGGCCCGCGGTCGTATAATTATAGCAGACATAAGGTCGATGAAAGTCGACTCAATAAAGTAGAGGGGATTTATCAAAAGAAGAGAGAGAGAGAGAGAGAGAGAGAGAGAGAGAGAGAGAGAGTCTATCTCAAGTTTTGTTCATTGTAGCGTCGAGAGCAAAGGTGATTTATAACTGCATGACAAAGTTATGAGTATTTATTGGAATATATAGCTCAAATATTATATATATATAATATATATATATATATATATATATATATATATATATATATACTATATATATATATATATATATATATATATATATATATATATAAATACTACACATACCAATTACTTAATTCTTTTTACATAAGTCATATCTGAATCATACCAATGACATACTTCAGTAATACTCGAATCATGCCAATGACACACTTTAGTCATTCTCGAATCATACCAATGCCAAACTTCAGTCATACATCATACCAATGACACACTTCAGCCATACACGAATCATACCAATAACACAGAATCATACCAATGACATACATATACTTCAGTCATGTACTCGAATCATACCAATGACATACACATACTTCAGTCATATACTGGAATCATACCAATGCCACACTTCAGTCATACTCGAATCATACTTGCATTATACCAAACACACACTCAAATCATACCCAAATCATACCAAGCACTGCACGCGGATGTAGGCAATGTCCAGACAAACCCGAACCTGACCGCTTTTTCCGTTGGTCAATTATGACGTAATGTAGACCTATAATTTCTGAGTAAGGTTTGCATTAAAGCACTTTTTCCCATAATTTTTTCGACAGATCTCGGAGGACGGTAGGCTGCAGACGAGGTATTAAAGTAATTCCCCCTTTTTAATGTAGCTCCAATCATTGCTGCGTGGAATTTGGCAAGAAAATATAAAAAAAGTTAGTTTTAATTTTTTCCGCATACGTAAGCAGTTCATTGATAACTCTGCTATATCATGACATCATGTAACTGTTGAAGATTTTTTTTTAATTTACCTTCCAGGAAATTTGTAACTGGAGATATTAGAATCAGAATTATGCTTACTAAGATTTTTATAAATTATATTAGAAAAAGTTATCTAGAAAAAACCCGTATGAATGTCACTGAAAATTCTGCAATATTTTTTTACACCTTATTATTGGTGATGTATCTCCTAAACTTATATTACAGGAAATCTTTAACAAGGGATATTAAATAAAGCCTGTGTCTAATACATACATACACACACACACACACACACACACACACACACACACACATATATATATATATATATATATATATATATCATATATATATATATATATATATATCATTACCACATGGGAAAAATAAGGGACAGGGTGTATAGGTCCTGACCGGTTTTGACTTTATTTCCAAGCCATTGACGAAGGCCTGATACACAGTAGCATCATAGGTCCCAAATATATATATATATATATATATATATATATATATATATATATATATATATATATATATATCTATATATATATATATATATATATATAGTATATATATATATATATGTATATATTACATATATCTATATATATATTTGGGACCTATAATACTATTATGTATCAGTCCTTCGTCGATAACTTGAAAATAAAGTCGAAATCGGTCAGAACCTACAACCCGTCTCTTATTTTTCACCAGTGGTAATGTGTGATAAATGAATCACATGCTAAATTAATTATAATCATATATTAATCATAATCATATGTATACATATACATATATATATATATATATATATCTATATATATATACTATACTATCTATAACATGAATTTTCATGAAAGTATATCACTAAATAATGTAATCAAGGCAAAACAAAAAATATTCATCTAACATCCCAAACTTATCAAGACACTGATCCAAAATTGCCAAATCACTACGATCCCCTAAACAAATATTTAAGATCCAAATCGTCTTTTTAGGTAACAATTTTTTTCCCCGTAGCCCCAAATTGTTCAATTCTAGACGAGCTTTTACCTTAAAATAAAAAAAAAGTTAATTTGAGGTTACAGATATCTCCTGAAATGTCAGACTATCATGCCAATGCCCATCTGGGCTTGGGCAGTGCCACGTTGCATGAAACCTTTTGGTCAAGCAAAAAGGACCGGCCTGGTGCCCGGGGGTATCAGAATAAGAGAGTCGAATGGGCATGACGGGATTTTTGAGACCGAGACGAGAGAGAGAGAGAGAGAGAGAGAGAGAGAGAGAGAGAGAGAGAGAGAGAGAGAGAGCCACAATGATTTTATAAAATTTGGAAGATGCAGGCCACATGTGAATAATGAGAGAGAGAGAGAGTAGAGAGAGACCTTACCTTACAGACCTTCCATCTTGTTCGGATTGCCCCAGGTCCCTCAGTGTGAGGCACCTCTAATGTCTACCAGAGAGTTGCTGGTGCATCTTACGTATATTTTGCATCTCCAATCTTGGATGGTCTGGGATGCAGCTTAGATATTTGTCGAGCTCATTCTTAAACACATCTACGCTCACTCCTGATAGTCCTCAGATGAGCTGGCAACGCATTGAATAGACGCTGCATTATCGATGCTGGTGCATAGGGGATTAATGTCCTGTGTGTTTCCTTATTATTTTTCCTGGTATGTTTTTGGCACTATTAATCTACCTCTGCGTGTCTTTCTGATTTTTAGCTCCATGATGTTTTCGGCTATTCCTTCTATCTGTTTCCATGCCTGAATTATCATGTATGCTTCTTCTTCTCCTTTCTAGACATATAATTTTAATGGATTGTAGTCTTTCCCAGTAGTCAAGGTCCTTAACTTCTTCTATTCTAGCTGTTAAAGGACCTTAGTACACTCTCTATTTGTGCAAAAATAATCCTTTTGATAGTGTGGGTACCATATAATATTGCAATATTCAAGTGAACTACGAACATATGTTTTATTATAAAGCATAATCATGGGCGTTCAGGCATTTCTTTGTTTTGAGCTTTTTTTTGCCAATAGAATTGCTATTGATCATTGCATAAACATGTTACTATTCAACATCACACCAAGGTCTTTAACTGCTTCCTTATTGTGATTGTCTCATTATTAGGTCCCCTATATGCATATAGCTTTCCTTCTCTGTCTCCATAATTTATTGATTCAAATTTATCAGGGTAAACAAATACCATCCATTTACCTCTGCCCAATCATATACTCTTTGTTAAGGTCTCTTTGTAGCGCGTTCGTATCTTCATCATAAGTAACTTTTCTACTTATTCTTGTGTCATCGGCGACGAAACTACTCACTACCGAGTGCTTAACATTACTGTCTTATGTCTGCAATCATAATAACAAACAGTAATGCAGCTAACCATCGTACCTTGTGGCACACCGGATATTACATTAGCTTTATCCGATTTTCTCATCGTTTGCAATAAGTATCTGTTTTCTGTTGTGTAAAAATTCTTTTAACCATCTTCCTACTTTATCCACTGTATGGATGTTTTTCTAATTTTCTTCGCTAATACATTATGATCTACGTTGTCAAAGCTTTTGCAAAGTCTAGATAAACCACATCTGTTTTCATTTCCGCTTTTCATATTTTTGAATATGTTCTCACGATGGACTAACAGTTGGGTTTGTGTACTTTTTCCGGGTACAAAACCATGTTGTATATTAAACAAATTATTTTTAATAAGTGTTTCATAATATTTTTCTTTCATTACCCTTTCATACACTTTCATAATATGTGATGTTAGACTCACAGGCCTATAATTACTTGCCTCTAGTCTTGATCCACTTTTGAAAGTAGGGGTAATATATGCTAATTTGTGCTCATCATAAATCTTGCCTGTATCTACACTTTGTCTTAATAATATTGTAGTGGACTTTGTGATAGAATGAACTACTTTCTTTAAGCAAAATAGCAGGGACACCATCAGGCCCTGCTGCAGCTCCATTTTTAATTTCATTAACAGCCTGCACAATATCAGCTTCATTAATATCTATGTCTGCTAAATATTCACTATTTTTCGTCCCTTACTTCTATATCATTATCTTCATTATCAATTCTAGGGGTGAATTCTCTCTTATCTCGTTCTGCCAATATGTTGCATATTTCCTTTTTTTCATTCGTTAATCTCCCTTCAATTCTTAGAGGGCCTATTTCTATTCTTCTTTTATTCATCTTTTTCGCATACAAGTACAATAGTTTTGGGGGTTTTGACTTGATATTTACTAGGGTGTCTTCCAAGTCCCGTTTTTCATTTTCTTGTGATTGAATAATCTTTTGTTCTACATTTTCTATCTTACTTTTTAGTTCATAATTTTCCATGCATTTTTTTTTTTTTGCCAGACCTTTTTTCCACTTTCTGATTTTCTGGAACAAGATCCTTCTGTCTCTTGGTATGCAAGACTTGATGTTTACTTTTCTTCTTCGGTATATATTTATCACTATTTTCTCTAATATTTATATAATATCTCCGTATTTACCATTATATCATCACTTACGAAAATGTTTATCCCAATCTTTGTTTAATTCTTCATTTATTTCTGACCATTTTATATTTTAACTTTATAAGTTGTATTTTCCTTATCCTTCCCCTTTTTCATTTCTTGCTTATCTCTGTTTTCACTTGCTTTGGAATGGACTGTTAATTCTATGACATTATGGTCTGAAATACTCGCATTATAAACTATTATTTCTTTAACATAATTCACCTCGTTCACAAATACTAGGTCTAAAGTATTTTCCTTTCTTGTTGGCAGATGATTTATTTGTTGAAGTTGTTATTCTAGTAGCATATCTAATAGCTTTTCGAAGTGCCTCTTATCTTCTGCACTACTATTACTCTCTTTTTTATATGTATAAATACAACCACAATCTCCTATTCGGTTCATTCCAGTTCTATGAAAGGAAAGGGAAAATAAAAGTCTTCCGGAGAGGAGAATAGTCCTAGTTCCTTGGTGATTTCTACATATATCATCCAATTTTCCTATTAGTGGTTACAAGAAACTATTTAGTATCTTAGGGGGTCTATATATTCTATGTTCATTAATTTTTCAGATTCAAATTCTACCGCTATTAGTTCACATTCTGAGTTACTATATTTCTCATATATTTTTCCTTGTTTTTGTCTTTCCAATATATCGCGGTTCCCCCTTGATTCCTATTTTTTCTATCTGATCTATAAGTTTGGAACCCTTTTATTTGAGAGAGAGGAGAGAGAGAGAGAGAGAGAGAGAGAGAGAGAGAGAGAGAGAGAGAGAGAGAGCGAATAAGATAAAAAAAGAATGATATTAGTTGATCAAAATTATGTCAAGGATAAAAAGAAACAATGAGAGAGAGAGAGAGAGAGAGAGAGAGAGAGAGAGAGAGAGAGAGAGAGAGAGAGAGAGAGCCATAATATAAGTCGATCTAAATTTCTTCAAGAAAAACTAAGAAAAAAAGTAAAATACAGTACCCAGACTATCTGACCATCTACAGTTAAGTGCAGGGCCAATCAATCATTAAGCAACCAGCACCTTCCATCAGGTATGTCCAGGTGGGTCGGCAAACGAACGCCCAACTAACTTAGTATACAGGTCCCCTGTTTGCAAGTGAGGGAAGTCTCATTAGTAAACTAGTGCAGGACAACTTTGTATACGTGCTTCTGCAGGGCACATGCCAAACAATCCTCAAAGGACCTGATTCAAGTACTAGCTAGCAAACGGGTTTATGTGTCAAGAGCATTAAACTGGGTATCAACCAGCAAATGAGTATGTATGTCAAGAACTTTATACCAAGTACCAACCAGCAAATGGGTATGTACAATGTCAAGGACCATTATATAAAATACTAACCAGCAAACGGGTATATATGTCAAGAACTTGATACAACGTACCAACCAGCAAATGGGTATATACAATGTCAAGCACATTATATAAAGTACCAACCAGCAAATGGGTATATATGTCAAGAACTTTATACAACGTACCAACCAGCAAATTGGTATATACAATGTCAAGGACATTATATAAAGTACCAACCAGCAAATGGGTATATATGTCAAGAACTTTATACAACCTACCAACAGCAAATGGGTATATACTATGAAAGGACATTATATAAAGTACCAACCAGCAAATGGGCATATATAGTACAATGCCAGAGACATTATATAAAGTCCACCAGCCAAAGCAAAATGGTATACAAATACATCAAGAACTTTATACAAAGTACAAACCAGCCAATGGGTATCTATGTCAAGCTAAGAATATATTCAGGGCAGATATTCAGTGGAATCTGTGGTATTTTAAGACAGATTGGACTAAGGAAGAAGATGATACCTACATCATAGTTGTAATAATGCCAATAAATGTTAATCTAATAGACTTGACAATAATGTCAATATCTCGAAATGTATGCAAAGCGAGATGGCAAGCTGTTGATACTAGTCAAAAGGCTTCTAATGGGTTCATATTTTGAAATGTATGCAAAAAAAGGTGCTATCAATCTCAAGAACTCTACATTGAGCAACTGTCAAGTGGATTTCCTAGAATATCTTTAATGATAAAATTGGTAAACGTTTTGGCAATCAAATATCAGAATAGATCAGAAGGAAAGGTGACAAACAATCAGCTCTACATTGAGCAACTGTCAAGTGGATTTCCTACATAATCTTTAACTATAAAATTAGTAAACGTTTTAGCAATGAAATATCAGAATATATGTGAAGGAAAGGAGACAAACTAATCAACTCTAAACCTGACATACATAAAGGGCATTGCAAGTAATTTTATCTGTAATCAAAAGTGTATTTCCTAAAATTTTAAATGATAAAATCTATTAATATAAAATTAGTGAACCTTTTTAGCTGCCAAATACAGAAACGAAAAAAACTTGACACATACAGAGGAAAGTGTACATTTCCTAGAATTTTTAATAAAAAAATCAATTAACATAAGATTAGTAAACCTTTTTAGCAGCCAAATACAGAAATATATACGAAAAAAAACTGGACACGTACAGAAGACACTGCATGTCAATTCACATAATAATCAAGAACAAACCCAATCGATGCTTAAAATAGGATCTGTGAGTAAGCTCCTTCACAACAAAGACTTGCAAACTCCCCAAAATAAAGATCAAGATCGTAAGGCAGAACCTGAATCATTTTTCCCCAAAACCAGGACCCCTACTACCCTGGAGGGCAGCCCAGGCAGGACAGGGCAGGTTGGCCCTAAAGGGGAACTACTGGACCCGAGTTCCCAAAAGGTGGACATCGTCCTACGACCTTTCCTACGACCTTGCTCTTCAGAGAATCAGTTAAGAGCTAACGGGATAAGCGCCCCCTCTCTCCCTTGCTTGCTACTTTGATTCATTCACCATTTAATCTCTGGGTGCTGTCCTAAGACCCTACCCCCTCACCTTCCTACCACACCCAGGCCCCCCCTACACGAAAACTGGCATTTGGGATTTCGTCTGCAAGTAACCTTCTGGAGGTACTCAGTGAGTCTGTCGAGATCTGAGGCTGGCGAGGGGGTGCCGGTGTAAAGGTAGCATTTGGCGATTGCTACTACTAATAATGCTACTGCTGAACGCCGTTTAGTCAGCGCAGGTAGCGTCCTTCGTCAGCTGAAACCGACGACTGCTCTATGTTTCGAGGAGCCAGCCAGTCTCTCTCTCTCTCTCTCTCTCTCTCTCTCTCTCTCTCTCTCTCTCTCTCTCTCTCTCCTAGAAGAAGAAGAAGAAGATTAATTTTGATGTGGCTGGTGTGATACTTCGGAAAAACAGTATAATTTCAAATGTGTGTGTGTGGAGAGAGAGAGAGAGAGAGAGAGAGAGAGAGAGAGAGAGAGAAATTTTAACAGGTCGTTTTTACGTCAGAAATATTTTAACCAGACGTATTATCCACCAACAATGATTTAAAAAATTTGGAAGAGGCAGCCAAATACGAAATAAGCGGAGAGAGAGAGAGAGAGAGAGAGAGAGAGAGAGAGAGTACCTCTTCATTTTTTATAGAACATCTGCCATTTATAAACTACAAACATTCTACATTCTCACTAAAATGAACGATAATTATCCCACCAGGAAACCGGAACCATAAGGCTCCCAAAAAGAGCCAAGGGCAATTATTAATAATCTCTTATGAACGTAGGAAACGGCTAGTCGATTCTTGTGAACGACCGAGTACGGAGAAAAGCACGTATCCCTGAAGGATTTCGAAACTGAAGCTGCTCGTTACTAAACTCAGGACTGTTTCGTCGATTCCTGTACCCAGATATGACATCCTGCTTCTCTATAAGGAAAGAAGACTTTTCAAATAATAGTACAATTCGTACAACTTATTAAAAGGGAAGGAATAAACGCGTGCTTTTGTATAATAAACCAAGATTATTCATACGACAATGACAATGATGCAATGTATCAAAATGGGGAAGGAATAAGAACCTATTCATGAAAACAGATGTCTGAATTTTGCAAGATCGACTTGGAAATTTCACAACTGATTGGATGAAATGTCAGACCAGAGCATCTGTTTTAAAAAGGTGATTATTGAGGTAACATAGCGAATTAATGAGAACTATGAAACTGGAATTAATAAAATGGAAAAAAAAGAACGATTAACACACTACGGATAAGTATTCAAACACTCAACAAGCAATGAAAAGGCCTAATCACCATATTTCCAGTCAACATATCTAGAGAGAGAGAGAGAGAGAGAGAGAGAGAGAGAGAGAGAGAGAGAGAGAGAGAGAGAGAGAGAAAAGCCTCGGAGTTACACCTGCTTCTAAGAAGGATTCTGATAGAAGTTCCAAGTCGAAAGGACTGGTTAGGAAAAGATTTTTTTACGACTCAACAAGCTATGAACAGGTCTCATTAAATTTGTCATTTACAGTCACAATAGAGAGAGAGAGAGAGAGAGAGAGAGAGAGAGAGAGAGAGAGAGAGAGAGAGAGAGAGAGAGAGACTATGATACTAAATCTTCAGTTTAAAGGATTGGACACAAGAAGCTATCAACAGGTCTCATTAAAAACATTGTTCATGTTTATAGTAGAGAGAGAGAGAGAGAGAGAGAGAGAGAGAGAGAGAGAGAGAATAAACGACAATAAATGTTTAAGATTTTCCCCTACTTCTACGAAGGACTCCACTACAAATCCTAAGCCCCAAAGGATTGGCCAAACAGGAGCGCTCCTTGGCAATACCGTACGAGTTTCTTCTTGCAACAACTGCCCTTCTAACCCCAAGAGTGGCGAAAGGTCACGACCTTTGCAATTTACATTCCAGCTGTGGTTCCAGACCACCTGATTATAGAGCTGATTATCAGCGATGCCCGATTCTTATGAGCCATAATGATCACGCCGTGTTGTACAAACAGCTGTCAATTATCACACGTACTGAGCAGTTGACAGTTATCTAAAAACACGCGATGATTCTGACAAGTATCTTAAAACATGAGGTGATTCTGAAAGTTCTCTTAAAAAGAATGTTATATTTCTGACAGTTATCTTAAAAGGCATGTTACAATTCTGAGTTATCTTAAATATTCTGACAGATGTCTTAAAAGGCATGTTATAGTTCTGACAGTTATCTTAAAAGGCATGTTATAGTTCTGACACTTACCTTAAAAGGCATGTTATAATTCTGACAGTTATCTTAGAAGGTATGTTATAGCTCTGACAGTTACCTTAAAAGGCATGTTATAATTCTGGAAGTTATCTTAAAAGATATGATAATTCTGCCAGTTATTTTAAAACACATGGTAACTCTGACAGTTATCTTATAACACATACTATAATTATGACATTTATCTTAAATATTCTGACGGTTCTCTTTAAAAGGCATTCTATAATTCGAAAAGTTATCTTAAAACACTTGATTATTCTGACAGTTATCCTAAAACACATGATAGTTCTACTAGTTATCTTAAAAGACATGTTATACTTCTGACAGTTATTTTAAAACACATGACAATTCTGACAGTTATCTTTAAACACATGATAATTTTTAAGATCAAAATATTCATATTTTTCTTGTCATAATAACTTGCTTCTTTTTCCATATTCTTAAAGATATCGTCCTTATTTCTGGATACATAATTTACTATATTTTTTTTACCATTTCAGCCTTGAATCAGAATCCAGTGCCCAAGAAGCAAAACTCTCTTATAAGCCTAGAAATTAGTCATCAGATTTTGATCAATTCAAGATGTCCAAAATTAGTTTAATTTTTTCCCAGTTTTTTTCTTTTCCAGTAACGCTTTCTTTCTGTGTTTTCAGTTACCTTCTTTTACTTCATTTAAATGAACACCATATTATTTAGAAGCTTGAATTTCATTTTCAGTGCCCCAAAAAAAGCAAAACGCAAAACTCCTTATACGCACCTAGAAATTAGTCATCAGATTTTGATCAATTCAAACTCATTTCTTTCTGTCTTTCCAATTACCTTCTGTTACCTTATTTAAATGAACACTTTATTATTTAGAAGTTTGAATTTCATTTTCAGTGGCCCCTTTGGCCTTGTTCCATATGAATAGAGGTTTCTCTTCTGAATAATAATAATAATAATAATAATAATAATAATAATAATAATAATAATAATAATAATAATAATAATAATAATAATAATAATAATAATAATAATAATAATAATAATAATAGCAACAACAATGTGTAAACCTAAATTTTCTTATTTTTTCTACAACAGACAAATTAGGACATTGGGAAGTCTAAATTTTCTTTCTTGTTCTAAAAGAAAAAAATGGGGGGCATTCGATAACACTGGTTTAAAAGATAAATACAACAGGCGTGATAAATGCTTAATTATTAATAAAACTTTCATTGGGCATGTCAAAGTGATTAGCGTGAATACAAGACAATTCTGACCCCTTAATTATATTCAAAAGTCCTTTCCCAGTACAAGGACTTCAGATCTTTCAATCCTGACCATTTGCAGCATATCCTACGGTCTCTAATCGAATCCAGATTTCAAACTTGATTACAAGACCTTAAACCTGAAACCTTAATGATTTTGCAAAGTCCTTTTCCAGTCGTAGGGCCCAAAATCCTACTCAAGATTAGGAGGTCTGCTAATCCTGACCATATTCAGAATATCCTACAGCCTCTAATCGACCTCAGAGTCCCAAACAACAACCAAGAGGCGTGTAAATCTTTTATAATTCCCGTAATCTTCGTCTAACACCGTCTTACGTCAGAAATAATTATGCTTAATTTTTTTCCCTTGAAAGCATGTTCCCTCTACCACAGGCATAAATCTCTCCGTCACTTAATAACTAGCCGTCAAAAGTGCAGCCGCTTCTAGATCACGTCTAGCTTCGTGCGAGTTGCAGAAGGTAACCTTTTGAAAAAATCCAGACAAGGTCGTTTTGAAAATCCCTGGACTTTGGTGAAGAACAGCCAGCTAGATTGAGTTCGTAACCTGCTTTGAAGGACCCGGAAACGCTGGATGAGATATATTCAGTCTCTGTGTACTCTTGTATGAGCTTTTATGGTTTATCTTAAATTAATCTACCTATTTAAATTACTTGTCAAAGGAATACTATTCAAGTCGTTTCACCAGCCACTTAGTTGAAATTCCTTAACGCTCAAACAACTGTCTATCACTCACAAACTATCTTGAGTTATAATAATCATCTGATTGAACTACAACATATCAAATAAGTTCATCATATCAATATACTAATTCAATTTATATTACGCTGTTATTTTATGTAATAGAGTTTAAATTTGACTTAACAAAATGGCTGTAAATTGTAATACTTTAAAACCAGTTTTCCAGTGAACGCATTTTGAACGCTTACGAAATCACTGCTTATTGAATTGGAACTGGAGTATAAAATTTAGGCCAAAAAGGAGGAAAACATTTGCAGTTGCACTATGAAATAATTGCCAACAGAGAGTGGAGGAGATTAAGACGGAAGAGAGAGAATATAAACATAGGTACAGTAAAAGGAATGAAAGGCGTTGCAGCTACGGGCCAAAGGGACGCCGCAGCGAAGAAACTTTAAGTCATAGAATTGGTACACTGTCGGCACTCCACCCTACGGGACCAATAGATCTCGCCACAAAAACCATAAGATCGGGACCTTCCCATCACTATATCGTCATTACAAATTGAAGAACCAATCATAAACAGACATTAACCAATTTCCCACCTCGACCAAAGATCAAGGTCAGACCATACTACAACCAGCGTGAAAACTCGATGCAAACAAAGAATTACGTTGTGGGAATTGAACATCGGCAGGAAATTATGAGAGTGATATAAGGGCAGAAAGTGGTTTTTATAATGGGTATCTATGGGATATGCTGTATTTCTCTCTCTCTCTCTCTCTCTCTCTCTCTCTCTCTCTCTCTCTCTCTGTGTGTGTGTGTGTGTGTGTGTGTGTGTGTGTAAAATCTACCTAAACCTTCAAAAGGTAACTTCCTAGGGGCTCAGCAGTTTCGTAGAATTTATTGACCTAATTGCTAGGTCTGAATGTAAGATAGTGTAGTATGGAAATGTTTTACAACCTTTATAGGATTTACGCGATAATGAAGGTGGCTACCAGTCTTCAAATCTTGTACCTACAGGCTAAAAGAATGTGATACGGTAGTAGACATGAAGGCTAATCCTTGTTAGAAAAAAAAAATATCAAAACTGATTGACAAGTTTTGTAAGAAGCGTATGACTTGCAATTCACATTTCGTCAGTGACAAGACCAATACTTGACCACATAAACGCTGGAAGAATGCCAACTAAAAGCTATCGCAGATGCTATCAACATGACAGCCACTTCCGACCGCGCGTTTAAAAGGTTACTGGAATATCCCTCTCATCTTTGGGTGTCTGTAGTGATCTCAGACCTATATCTTATTGTCTGCACAAACTTGCTCGGAATGCAAGCTGACTATTTTCCTTAAGTATGTCAATAAAGCTTAAGACATTCATGGCCAGTTTCCGGTCTAGCCTGCTTGAATAACCTTGATTTTAGCGAGGAACCACCGTTACAGTATTCCTGAGAGAGAGAGAGAGAGAGAGAGAGAGAGAGAGAGAGAGAGAGAGAGAGAGAGAGAGA
>NC_061101.1:13324475-13326975 GCF_015104395.2 Macrobrachium nipponense | reverse complement strand
AACACCAATTTTTTTCTAATTCACCAATCACTTTCTGAATTCAAATATGACCGCACGTCACTAATGAATATCATTTAGACAAATCTAGACAAAATTCTTCTATGGAATCACAATTTTTTTTTTTAGTTACTAAATTATATTTTTATAATTTTTATGGACTTTTAACTTAACGTCCTGTATAGAAAATTTTTTTTTCTTTCTCAAAAAGGATATGACACTAATATTGGCACTACACTAAATATGGTGTCTACCGTGGCACTTTATTTTTCTCCTCCGGATCCGATCCTCCTTCTTATTCTTCTAGTTATCACGAACGAAGAAGGCAAGGCACCGTTGGAGCTGAGAGCGATGTAGACGACGAAGAAGAAGTACCTGAGGACGATGCCATTGAAAAGCGGGACACCCGAATCAGATCAATATATATTATTTATATATATATATGTATCCTGGGCTCTTTCTCGGCTCGCTCGAAAAACTGAAAACGGGGTTATAATATCTCGGGCGATTCCAGAGCTGTGGAATAAAGATAGAAACGATGATTCTGATGGCAGGCCCTCCTCGAGTTCCTCAAATTCTTCTTCTCGTTTCCTTCTTCCTCTCTGTCCCTCCGCAAACGACCACGACAGCAGCAACGCCACCCACTGGTTACCAGGGGCTCGACCAGCGGACGAGTGGATGCACAGAAACACACGCACACACACACACTCCCCTTCAGCTCTCTGCCGGGGCTGGCAGGCCGTTCCCTCTCTCCTGGCGACGACGAAGGGAGGGGAAGGATGGGGGAAGGGAGGGGAGGGGAGGGAAGGAGGTCCCCCATTCCCCCCATCGGAACCTTCAAGGGCATCCGGGGACAACTCAAGTAGAGACCCCGCCCCTTCGAAGCATAATTTCGGGAGAGGTACGATTCGGTTCCCCTTAGGGAAACGGCGTTTGCGTTTGATGCCTTGGGCCACGGCGTCAACAAAACCGAAAATCCTCCGAGGAACCGGGTGGAGGAATGGCAGCAAGCAATCGAAGAGCTCTCTCTAAATCTCTCTCTCTAAGGGCACGGCTCTCTACTCCCCATGCCTTACCGCCCGTTACGCTCGATAGGTGGCACGGTCTAAATAGAGCAACTTGCGAGATGACGAGAGAGCGTACCGCTGGGCGTGGTATCGACCCCTCTCGATTTATAGGCGATACTCCAGGCCACGCGACCTTCAACCTTAGGGACGGGAGGCGTAAGGAAGCGAATTCCTCTCGTCCTCCGAAGACTGAGACGCCCTTTTGGAATGGAATGCTTCTGTGGAATGATTAGCGGAGGGAAGCTATCTAAACGGCCGGAAAAGCTTGAGAAACGGAAAAGAATTAAGCGGAAAAATCAGTTGATCTAGCAACGGGATAACGGCCTGAGAGAGAGAGACAGAGAGAGAGAGAGACTTCAGGGATAATAAACTGGGACAAAATGCATCGTTAATTCAATTAAAATTTACCCCAATTACCTTTTGGAAGGATATACAAAGACTTTTATTGAGTTCATCTTCACTATAATAGGGTTGGAACAGTTTTAAAACTTGCATTTAAATAAATACACACATACACACACACACACACACACCACACAAAACACACACACACACACACACACATATATATATATATATATATATATATATATATATATATATATATAAAATAATTATATATGAGTGCACAATTTATAGAAAACAAGGAATGTTAATCTTGTGTTCTCAGATTAACCTGGAATGTAGAATTAAATATATCTCTCTCTCTCTCTCTCTCTCTCTCTCTCTCTCTCTCTCTCTCTCTCTCTGAAAAATCTACCTAATCCTTCGAAAGTTAATCTTGATTAGGTCACTAAACGTTACTACTCCCGTTCCTTTAGAGGAAATTGCATGTTGGGTAACAACGAGTACCCGAGTTTCCTGGTTCGACAACTCCACCTGACACGACATTCGTTCGTCGAACAAGTCACCAGTTTCTTCTTGGGTATATTTGAAAGTATGTTAAGGGCAACCTTTGATGCACGAACCCGTACTAGTATTATTTTGGTTTACTGTGTAACAATATTTGCTTCATTTTTTTTTTTATTTGTTCAATTGTCACAAAGTTTCATGTTATTTGGTACGTAACGTTATTATGAGAGAGAGAGAGAGAGAGAGAGAGAGAGAGAGAGAGAGAGAGAGAGAGAGAGAGAGAGAGAGAGACCCTTTAACAAATCGACAAAATTCCCTAAACATTACGATGCTCTTAATTAGAATTTAAAAAAAAAAATTACAACACGCCTTTGCCCCGTACAGGATTTGAAGCTGCCTACCGAGATCTCGTTCAGTAATCACAGACCATGCCAAATCCCTTTTTAAATGCAAGCACGAGAGAGAGAGAGAGAGAGAGAGAGAGAGAGAGAGAGAGAGAGAGAGAGAGAGAGAGAAGACGGACGCACTCTGTTTGCCGCATTAATGGATATTTTCATAAGAAAGTCAAAAGTTTTAAACTGCCC
>NC_061101.1:13301975-13319475 GCF_015104395.2 Macrobrachium nipponense | reverse complement strand
TGTCAAAAAGGTGCTAATAACTGAAGGTATCTTTTATGAATATATTTGCAATATGTCAAAATTGCAACATAATAATGACTTAAAGATGAAACATTAAACTAAGATGCAACATAATAATGACTTAAAGATTAAACATTTTACTAAGATGCAGCATAATAACGACAAAGTTGCAATATAATAATGTAAATGTAACATAATGATGGCTAGTTGCAAAAATATGACGAAGTTGCAACATATTATGACTGCAAGGCATAACACAGATCCTAGTGTTCTGCCACATTAAAACTGTAAATTAATAAAAGACAAAGAACTAGACGAGAGAGAGAGAGAGAGAGAGAGAGAGAGAGAGAGAGAGAGAGAGAGAGAGAGAGAGAGAGAGATCTTGCTTTGACTTTTCCAGTCATTTTCAGGGGCAGCAGTTCAATGGAGAAATAACACCTCACTTTGCATGCTCAGGGAGGTAAAAGAAATTGCTTTCCTCACCTTTCTATCCTTGTTAATACCATCTCGTCATAATGCAAAAATCCCCCACTTGACCTGACCTGACCTGACCTGACCCGGCCAAGATTCAGAAAGGCTCAAATCGAGCCTCTTATATCCAGCATACCTATAGAAATTTATCTTCTCTCTCTCTCTCTCTCTCTCTCTCTCTCTCTCTCTCTCTCTCTCTGCAAGCAAATTTCCCTTGAGAACCCTCTTGGGTTTATACAGACTGCTGACTTTGTCCATGATTGTTTTCAGGCGAAGATTTAGAGAGAAAGAGAGAGGAATGAAACGCATATGACTGATGTTCTAACACGTAGTCTAAAAAAGTATATAATATAATATATATATATATATATATATATATATATATATATATATATATATAGAGAGAGAGAGAGAGAGAGAGAGAGAGAGAGAGAGAGAGAGAGGAATGATTATTGGGCTGGAGACAATGAAACGCAATATGACTGATGTTCTAATAAAACACGTATATATATATATATACTATTTATATATATAATATATATATAATATATATATATATATATATATAAAGGTTTTTTTTGGCCACGAAGGAAAAAAAATGAAAAACGAGTTGGCCGAGTACTTTCGGTCCTATTCGGACCGTTACTGAGTATGCGTCAGTAAAGGGTCCGAATAAAGGACCGAAAGTACTCGGCCAACTCGTTTTTTTTTCATTTTTTTTCCTTCGTGGCAAAAAAAAAACCTTTATTTATACATAGCATCACGTTTTATATACTTCGTGATCAAGTTATTCATATGTATATATATATATATATATATATATATATATATATGTATATATATATATATATATATATATATATATATATATATATATATATATATATATATATATAGAGAGGAGAGAGAGAGAGAGAGAGAGAGAGAGAGAGAAGCACAACTATTGACCACCAGGACCACTTAGCTGACTGGAAGCGTAGGCGTGGGAAAGGTCACGGACGCGGACCAAATACGGACCAATAAAAACGGGCCGAAAAATGAGGAACTAGAAGGATATGCTTTGACTGATGGTGAAGCCACGATAGGAAATTGAGAAAAAAATAAAAGGAATGTCTAGCGTCCAATTGGCCTCAGGCAATCAGAGGCACCGTGACGTCACTGACAATAGCGGGGTTAATTATGTTATAGACTTATTGCATCTTGCAAGCTTTCTCCACTGGGACCACGTTACGTAACGCCGACACCATTATGCTCATGTGTGGTTTGCTTAATTAGGTCCTAGGGCCTAAAATCATCCATTTTTCCACTTATGACTGAAGTAAAACATAAGAAGAATTCACAATTACCTACCATAGATCATCACTTACGTCAGCCCCACAAAACCATATTATTCCACAGGGTTAAATAAGCGTTCATGATCGCTTTTTGAAAGGAGTTGAAATCACTTACTTAGCGGTAAATATTTTTTTTTATGTTTAATTTGAAATTATTACAAACAACATCCCTCATTTTTGCGAGCGCGCTCTCTCTTTCTCTCTTTTATGAGAGAGAGAGAGAGCCTGCATGCATAAATAAAACAAAAAAATACTGCTAACTAAAAGAGAGATTTCAACTCCTTTCAGAAAGCGATCCACGAGCGCTTATTTAACCTTGTGGAATAATATGGTTTTGGGAACAACTCATTAATATTTGTGGGGCTGACGTAAATTAAGTGTTTGTTTTATATATATATATATATATATATATATATATATATATATATATATAAATATATATATATATATATATATAAATACTTACATTTAGCATTTACGTGATCCTTTTCTGCTATCCTAAAATCCTTTAGAGTCCTTGTCATGTGCAGGACTTCTCTGGAAGTTTCATTAATTAGTGTCTTTGTTAGAAATGCGTCTCTTTGTCCAACAAATCTTTTTATTTTTTTCGTGGTCTTGTTTCTTGCAAACAAAAAAATTATATCTTTTCTGCTTCGTGTCCTTTGCACGCTCTCTCTCTCTCTCTCTCTCTCTCTCTCTTCTCTCTCTCTCTCTCTCTCTCTTCGCCTTGCTCTCTTTTTCACTTTCTTTTTCCATCCTCTCTCTCTCCTGGCTCTCTTTTTCACTCTTTTCCAATCCTCTCTCTCTCTCTCTCTCTTTTCCCATCCCCCTCTCCCTCTCTTCCCATCCTCTCTTTTTCACTCTCTTTTCCCATCCTCTCTCTCTCTCTCTCTCTCTCTCCTCAGGACTCCTACAACTGACCTTTGTGATTTGTCCCACGCGTCCTTCACCCTTTGACCTTCTCTCTCGACTTCCTCCCTTCCCCTCCTCCTCCTCCTCCTGCATCTCGGTCCCAGGTGCCTAATTCCCTTTTACGCATCATTTCACAGTCCATCTCTCTCGTCTGGTCCTCATCCGAGGTAATGCGACCTTGGGTAGCCTGGAGTAGCCTTCATCAGCAATGTCAATGTGTATGACGCAATCTTAAATGTCCCAGTGAATCAATGTCAATATTAATACATTTTTCACTCAGAGATTGACTTGTCGCGGATCTTTCTTACTTATCAGTCATTCCTTTTTTTTTTTTTTTTAATTTTCTGTCTAATTATATAATTATTCTTATTCAATGATTCTTTCTCCTTCTGATATGCCTTTCATTGTTATCTTTCCTCCCCATAATTCGCGTTTGTTCGAGCCTTATAACTCTATGCTAGGGTCCTTTAGAGTCCTTGAATCACGAATCTCTCTCTCTCTCTCTCTCTCTCTCCCTCCCCCGTGTATCAATGCATCGTTCATATTTTTATTTTTCTTTTCTTGATTCACTTATTCCGCTTCACTCTCGCTTTCAGGCCAACTGTTCTTGCTGCTGCGGTGTCTGTCTCGAGTCTGTCGACAAATAGCCTCTCTCTCTCTCTCTCTCTCTCCAGGTTGACGCTAACTGATATTGGAACATGACAGATAGCTCTAATTAAATTGTTGATACGTAAAGATATAAGGATATAAATATATATATAGTATATATATATATAATATATATATATATAATATATATATATATATATATATATATAATATATATATATAAATAGCAAAGTTAAACACTGTATCCGTGTTCTAATATGTTGTAGGAAGCCCACTAAAATTTGGAAAAAATTGAAAGTTTTTTATTTAAGCTTTCGGAGAGTACATTCTCTCCCTCTTTTTCAGAAAGAGAAATAAAAGTTACATAAACCGTTGTTTTCAGTTTATGTAGCTTTTATTTCTCTTTCTGAAAAGAGGGAGAGAATGTACTCTCCGAAAGCTTAAATAAAAAACTTTCAAATTTTTTCCAAATTTTAGTGGGCTTCCTACAATATAATATATAAATATATATATATATATATATATATATATATATAATATATATATATATATATATATATATATATATATATTATATATATATACATATATATATATATATATTATATATATATATATATATAGTATATATATATATATATATATAATAAAATGATTTAATAGATATTTCATGGTAGCGTATGATTCGCAGTCTTGGTCCATCCTTCGGAAGGTATTGTCTCTCAAGTGCAAATGAGGCAGAAGTTTCCATTCTCTCTCTCTCTCTCTCTCTCTCTCTAAAAAAAAGTGGTTCTTCAGGAATCCATGTAAAAAAGCTAACCTTTGAATACACTGCAGAGAGAGAGAGAGAGAGAGAGAGAGAGAGAGAGCGAGCGTTACAAGGAGTTACAAGGATTAGGATGTCTCAAAGACTTGTTAGTCCGTCCAAGGAGACATCGTGTGCTCACTTATCTGTAGGAGAAGGTTTTACTGTGCACTCATAGTGTCCTAATAATTTTGTCTAGCTTTCTTTTAAACTCCTCCACACTGTTGCTGTTTACAACTTCTGGTGTTTGTTATGCCTTTCAGTATTTTAAATGTTTCTATTAGTTGTCCTCGCAATCGTCGTGTTTCTAAGCCATACATGTTCAGGTTCTCTAGTCGTTTTCGGTAACCTGTTTGCCTGATGGCTGGAATTAACTTTGCGGCTCTTGCTTGTACTCCTTCTAATCTATTTATGTCTTTTCTTAGTGTTAGTAACCAAAACTGTACTGCATATTTAAGATGGGGTCTAACTATTGAAGTGTAGACCTGCAGCACAGTTTCCTTGTTTCTGTATTTAAACTGCCTCTAAATTTATGTATCCCACTAGTTTCTGTGCTTTCTTTGCTGGTTTTAAGCACTGTTTTGTGGATTTTAAGTCCTTGGTAATAATGACTCTTGTTCTACACTATTTATGTCATTCCCAAGCAGCATGTAGCTGGCAAGAGGGTTGTTTGTTCCTATTTGTAACCTCACTTAATCTACTAAAAGGCATTTGCATTACCACTCCTCTAATTTTTATAAGATCATTTCTTGAACTTTCCACTGCATCTGGGTCTGCTGCATTTACACCTAGTTTGGTATCATCTGCAAATTTGACTATCCTGCTAATTGAGCCTACATCAATGTCATTAATGTAAATAAAAAACAAGAGAGGACCAAGGACAGAAACCTGGGGAACTCCGCTTGTTACATCTGCCCATTCTGATTATTCACCATTTATTACAACTCTCTATTTTCTATAAGTTAGCCAGTCTTCGACCCAGTCTGCTGTTTCTCCTACAATTCCTAAAGCTCCAACTTTTGTCATCAGTTTTTTGTGTGGGGCTTTGTCAAAGGCCTTTTGGAAATCTAAGTAGAGTATATCTATTGCTCAACTACTGTCGTAAATACCTAGCATGTTGTGAAAAAACTCCAAGAGGTTTGATAGGCAGGGTCTGTTTTATCTGAAACCGTGTTGGCTGTTTAACATTAAGTTGTTTCTATCTATATGATCCCCAATTTGATCTGCAATTATGGACTCAAAAATCTTGCGAACGACCGACGTTAGGCAGATTGGTCTATAATTTCCCTGCTCTTCTCTTGGACCTTTTTTGTAGACTGGGGGCACATTTCCTAATTTCCATCCTTTCGGTGCCTTTCTTTGTTCAATACTTTTCCTGTAGAGTTTATATAGGTGAGGGACTATCTTCTCTTTTAGCTCTTTAATTTTTCTTGGATGAATCCCATCCGGGCCAGGAGATTTGAACGTTTGAATTTGTCTATTTTGTTTTTAACGTCCTCTTCTGTAAATGTTATTTTGTCCAGTGGTTCTGCCCCTTCATATTTAATAGCAGGTTCCGGTATTGTGGTAGCGTCTTCAGTTGTGAATACACTAGTAACATACTTATTCAATAACTCTGCTTTTTCCAAGTCTGAGTTCACTAGGTTACCTGTATCGTCCCTTAGGGGACCTAAGCTATTTTTTGTTGGTTTCCTACTATTAACATGGGCAAAGAATTCTTTGGGGTTTTCTTTACAAACTGATGCAACTCTCTTATCCTCATTTATCATTGAATTTCTTACTAATTTGTCCACCAATCTACATAGTTCTTTATGTCTGCTTGCTTCTATTGGTATTGGGTGTGGGTTCATTGATTTGTGCAATCTATCTCTTTCTCTTATCTTATTTTTAATTTCCCTGTTGAACCACTTTGGCTGAAGGTTGCCATTTGTTAGTATTAGCCTTAAGGGTATACATCTAAGAGTGGTTTTCTGTGTATTCCTCATGAAAGGCTTCCCAGTGTTTATCTATGCCTGTGTTCTCGTCGTACTTTAGATTTTTAACGTACTCCTTTAGCCTTTTTAGGTCTTGTCGCCGGTAGTCTAATCTCATTAACATCATCTTCTCTTTTTTATGTTGAACATTAATTTGAAATTAGATAATTTTGTGGTCGTTTTTGCCTAGATTTGCACCTACTGAAAGGTCTGACACTAAATTATCTTCTGTTGATAGGGCAATGTCTAGTATGTTGTTTCCTCTGGTAGGTTTGTCAACCCACTGGTGGAGGAATTCATTTTTTACAAAATCTAAGTCTCTTTCCTTCTACGTTTGATGCGGAGGTCATCGTGTCCCAGTGTACTGCTGCATTGAAATCTCCCATTATTATGCAGAGTTTGTTGTTTATCTCTTGTCCTAGTAGTGCATACAGCTCCTCATCGGACATTTGTGATTGGTGGGGAGGTCTGTACACTAGTATTAGAGTTATCTTCCTCCCTAGGGTTTATATTGATGCCAATCACTTCTTGCATGGTTGTAATTTTACACTCTATTGGACTGAGGTGGTCTCTAACATTTAACATAACGCCTCCATCTTTTTTATTGAGTCTATCTTTTTTTAACAATTTATATCCTGGTATCTGTTACTCTCCTACGAAATCTCTTGGTGCCTCTTGTATCCATGTTTCTGTGATACCTATTATGTCTAGTTCCTCACTTGCTACAAATGCTTTGAAGATATCTACTTTGTTCCGAATTGATTGTGCATTAAACTGTGCCACTCTGAGGGACTTTTCTATCTACTCTTTTGTCCTCGGTGGCTTTATTAGTTTCCCTTACTGTCACTGATGCCTGCACTGCTACTACTAGCCAGCTTCTGGGAGCTTTCCAATTTCTTACCTTGAAAGTTAAGTTTATTAAGGTGTTTCAAGAGGTTTTCGTTAAGAAGGTTTCCTATTAGTTTAGCTCTTTCCGAAATCAAGTGAGTTTCATCTCTTTTATGTAATCTTTTATTCCCTATAAATCTGTCCCAAAAATTTACAAACCTAACACCTTTTTCTTGGCATATTAGATCCAGTCTGTCATTAATTCCAATTGCCTTGCTAAGGGCTTACACTGGCTCTGGGCAAAAGTCCTATAAGAATGCCGTTATCAGTTTTCTTTCGGATGTTTTCTACCATTTTAGTCAGGTTGGCTACAAGGCCTTCTGTCTGGCTAGTTCCTCCGTCTTTTAGAAACAAGTAATTTCCTCCTCCCTGCACTATGGCTGCACTTTTTCTATTTACTTTGTTTTTTTTACTGCCTAAGCTATCTTCTTTGCTCTTGCACCTGGGTAAGAATTTACTTTTCTCTTATTTCGGTTTTTAGCGACAAAATTTAAGCCCTGCTCTTTTACTAACGAGTCTCCGATTAAGATTGTTTCCTCTTCTGCTTCTAAGAGCACAGCAACTCTATTTGTTGTGTCGATTCCTTTTGAGAGACAATTATGTTTTCTGGCTGCTATTATTCTTCTACCAACAGCTCTCTTGAATTCATCATTTTTATTATTGTAAGCTTCTTTCTTTGTACCTAGTCTAGTGCTTGTGTCTGCTTCATTTCTGGTTCTGGTCTTAAGCAATTGTTTTCTAATCTCCTCTACACTCTCCGTTTTCTACTATGTCGTTGTTCAATTCCTGTTTTTCTTTCTTAAGGTTTATAACATCTCTTCATAGGTCTACAATTTTCTTTTCCAGCCTGTCTTTTCTTCTCTTGCCTTCGAGTTTGTCCTTTGTCAACCCCTTTAGTGCCTTTGCTAATTCTTCTACTTCCCTCCTCAGTTTGGCTATCTCCTGTTCTTGTTGACAGAAGAGACAGACACTGAGACTACCTAGCTTTGATGCACATGCCTCTTTGTAGGCTACGCACCACTTGTTAACACTGCATTTCGCAGATGTGTGCTTTAATTTTAACTTTTCTTGAGTCATCTTTATCTCTTGGTTTCTATATTTCTACCTGTGATTTTAATTCAGTATTCTTTCTACTGTGACCAGTTGAAAAGGAAAGAGGGGAGGTGGGGAGGCTGAGTACTCCCACAGTCGCTGCATCCGCTTATCCATGGACAGTTTCTGCATCCCCAGTTGCCCCAGGATCCCTCTAATCCCGGTCTTTGGAAACCTGCAAGCATCTGCCCTGCGTTATGTAAAGAGGTTCCAAAGCCTCTGTCCTGAGGCATGAGGTAGCTGGCAGATACTTACAATAATCTTATGTCTAAGTTTTACGTATACTTTTTTTTTATATAAAAGATGTACAAGGAAGAAATCCTCGCAGTCACAAGATGAAATAAATCAGAGAGAGAAAGAGTGGGATGCCAAGGTGGTAGAAAGGTGGTTTGAAAGGAAGTAAAGTAGAAGATTTAAAAGAGGTCGTAGCTCGGGGCTGAAGGGACGCTGCAAAACCCTTAAGTATTGCCTACTGTGCACCGCAAAAGGTGCACTGCATGCACCTACAGAGAGAGAGAGAGAGAGAGAGAGAGAGAGAGAGAGAGAGAGAGAGAGATAATAATTCAAGATTCATGGGAATGTTCTCTACTGAAATACAAATCATATAATGTTCGATCTTTAGAGAGAGAGAGAGAGAGAGAGAGAGAGAGAGAGAGAGAGAGAGAGAGAGAGAGAGAGAGAGAGAGAGAGAACCCCTGGCCCAAATGACTTCATGTCCCGTCTGGGCCTAGGAAATTTCACACATACAAAAATACACGCTATTGTCTGTATGGATGTTAATGTGTATATTATTAAAGAAGTTGTAACGATACTTATTCCCATCTGTTTTTCACCCTAATCAGCTTTCCTTGACTAGCACGTGTCTTCTGTTCATGACGGATGCTGGCTTACCATTAATAATAATAATAATAATAATAATAATAATAATAATAATAATAATAATAATAATAATAATAATAATAATAATAATAATAATAATAATAATAATAATAATAAGACGACAGGGAGGATGAGGTATCAAACAACGACACACGAAGAAACACCGACGAAGTAACAGAGAGGACGGAATGGGTAGAAAAGATTAGACAATGGATGGAGCCTGATACAGAGAGAACAAAGATCCCCTCCATGAAAGCCTACAACACCAAGAAATTAAGGGAGAAAACAAGTGAGGGTCAATGAAATAATGGGCATATTACACACCACCAGTATCACAGAAACAAAATAACTTGGACATATGCAGGAGCAAGATTAGTAGCAGAACTGATGGGGATTCGAACACCAACACCACCCAGCACAACCAACCCAACAGAAACAAAAAAACAGCACCTCCTTGGAAAAAGGCGCCCCCGGTGGAAAAAGCAAATCATGGTGATGAGATCTGACTTGAGTAAACTGAAAGAGATGGGCGAAAAAAAGGATCTAAGAGGCAAGAAAACAAGGGAGGAACTCAACGAGAAATAGCAAAGTACAAGAGAGGGGACTAAACAACACAATAGAAGATGTAAAACAGAGGCTTAAGGCCAAAGCACATAAGATCCAACGGTACATGAAACAGGAATAAGGGATACCAACAGAACAAACTATTTCGGAACCAACCAGAAAAGACTATACAGCCAACTAGGAGGGAAGACAACCACCCTTAAATTCCTGAAGCCGAACCAACTAAGAGACTCTGGGAAAACATATGGAGCAATCCGGTATCACACAACAAACATGCAACATGGCTCCAGGAAGTCAAGGAAGAAGAAACAGGGAGAATAAAACAAAGATTCACAGAGATCCCAGACACAGTCAGACACCAACTAAAGAAAATGCCAAACTGGGAGAGGCCCAGGTCCCGATGAAGTCCATGGATACTGGCTCAAAAACTTCAAGGCCCTACACCCACGAATAGCAGAACAACTCCAGCATTGTATCTCAAATCACCATGCACAAATGGATGACCACAGGAAGAACATCCATTAGTACAAAAAGACAAGAGTAAGGGAAATATAGCCAGTAACTACAGGCCTATCACCTGCCTACCAATAATGTGGAAGTTACTAACAGGTATCATCAGTGAAAGGCTATACAACTACCTAGGAGACAAACACCATCCCCACCAACAGAAAGGCTGCAGAAGGAAGTGAAGGGGCACAAAAGACCAGCTCCTGATAGACAAAATGATAATGAAGAACAGTAAAGAGAAGGAAAACCAACCTAAGCATGGCATGGATAGACTATAAAAGAAAGCCTTCGACATGATACCACACACATGGCTAATAGAATGCCTGAAAATATATGGGGGGGCAGAGGAAAACACCATCAGCTTCCTCAAAAATACAATGCGCAACTGGAATACATACTTACAAGCTCTGGAATAATGACTAGCAGAAGGTTAATATCAGGAGAGGATCTTCCAAGGCGACTCACTGTCCCCACTACTCTTCGTAGTAGCCATGATTCCCATGACAAAAGTACTACAGAAGATGGATGCCGGGTACCAACTCAAGAAAAGAGGCAACAGAATCAACCATCTGATGTTCATGGACGACATCAAGCTGTATAGTAAGAGCATCAAGGAAATAGATACCCTAATCCAGACTGTAAGGATTGTATCTGGGGACATCAGGATGAAGTTTGGAATAGAAAAATGCGCCTTAGTCAACATACAAAAAGGCAGAGTAACGAGAACTGAAGGGATAAAGCTACCAGATCCTTTGTCTCGAGCTGGTATACCCCACCTTGAAGTGGATATGACTACAACTGATTTCCTTAAGGAAACAGGCCTCCATCCAAAAGGTGGGCAGAAATCCAGTTTTGATAACAGAGGCTAAGTAGCCTTTGTCTCGAGCTGGTATACCCAACCTTGAAGTGGACCTGACTACGACTGATTTCCTTAAAGACACAGGCCACCATCCAAAAGGTAGGCAGAAATCCAGTTTCGATGACAGAGGCTAATTAGCCTTTGTCTCTAGCTGGTATACCCAATCTTGAAGTGGACCTGACTACAACTGGTCTCCTAGAGGAAACAGGCCACCATCCAAAAGGTGGGCAGAAATCCAGTTCTGATGACAAAGGCTATGTTGCCTTTGTCTCGAGCTGGTATACCCAACCTTGAAGTGGACATGACTACAACTGATCTCCTTAAGGAAACAGGCCACCATCCAAAAGGTGGGCAAAATCCAGTTTCGATACAGAGGCTAATTAGCCTTTGTCTCGAGCTGGTATACCCAACCTTTAATTGGACCTGACTACAACGATTTCCTTAAGGAAACAGGCCACCATCCAAGAAGTGGGCACAATCCAGTTTCGATGACAGACGCTAATTAGCCTTTGGCTCCGCGAGCTGTGGTTAATACCCAAACCTTTAATTGGACCATGGACTACAACTGATTTCCTTAAGGAAACAGGCCACCATCCAAAAGGTGGGCAGAAATCCAGTTTCGATGACAGAGGCTAAGTAGCCTTTGTCTCGAGCTGGTATACCCAACCTTGAAGTGGACCTGACTACACTTGATTTCCTAAGGGAAAAAGGCAACCATCCAAGAGGGGGTGGGGCAGAATTCCAGTTTGAAATGACAGACGTAATTAGCCATTTGTCCTCGAGCTGGTTATACCCCAACCTTTAAATTGGGGAACCTGACTACAACTGATTTCCTTAAGGAAACAAAGGCCACCATCCAAAAGGGGGCAGGAAACCAGTTTCCGATGGACCAGAAGGCTAATTAAGCTTTTGGGTCTCGAGTAAATAACACCTTTGAAATGGACCTTGACCTACAACATTCCCTAAAGGAAAAACAGGCCACCATCCAAGAAGTAGCAGGAAACCACGTCGATGACAGAAGGTAATTAGCCTTTGTCTTTAGCTGGTATAACCCGACCTTGAAGTGGACCTGACTACAACTGCTTTCCTTAAGGAAACAGGCCACCATCCAAAAGGTGGGCAGAAATCCTTAACGAAATCAGTTGTAGTCAGGTCCACTTCAAGGTTGGGTATACCAGTTCGAGACAAAGGCTAATTAGCCTCTGTCATCGAAACTGGATTTCTGCCCACCTTTTGGATGGTGGCCTGTTTCCTTAAGGAAATCAGTTGTAGTCAGGTCCACTTCAAGGTTGGGTATACCAGCTCGAGACAAAAGCTAATTAGCCTCTGTCATCGAAACTGGATTTCTGCCCACCTTTTGGATGGTGGCCTGTTTCCTTAAGGAGATCAGTTGTAGTCAGGTCCACTTCAAGGTTGGGTATACCAGCTCGAGACAAAGGCTACTTAGCCTCTGTCATCGAAACTGGATTTCTGCCCACCTTTTGGATGGTGGCCTGTTTTCATTTAGGAGACCAGTTGTAGTCAGGTCCACTTCAAGGTTGGGTATACCAGCTCGAGACAATGGCTAATTAGCCTCTGTCATCGAAACTGGATTCTGCCCACCTTTTGAATGGTGGCCTGTTTCCTTAAGGAAATCAGTTGTAGTCAGGTCCACTTCAAGGTTGGGTATACCAGCTCGAGACAAAGGCTACTTAGCCTCTGTCATCGAAACTGGATTTCTGCCCACCTTTTGGATGGTGGCCTGTTTCCTTAAGGAGATCAGTTGTAGTCAGGTCCACTTCAAGGTTGGGTATACCAGCTCGAGACAAAGGCTAATTAGCCTCTGTCATCGAAACTGGATTTCTGCCCACCTTTTGGATGGTGGCCTGTTTCCTTTAGGAGACCAGTTGTAGTCAGGTCCACTTCAAGGTTGGGTATACCAGCTCGAGACAAAGGCTAATTAGCCTCTGTCATCGAAACTGGATTTCTGCCCACCTTTTGGATGGTGGCCTGTTTCCTTTAGGAGACCAGTTGTAGTCAGGTCCACTTCAAGGTTGGGTATACCAGCTCGAGACAAAGGCTAATTAGCCTCTGTCATCAAAACTGGATTTCTGCCCACCTTTTGGATGGTGGCCTGTTTCCTTAAGGAGATCAGTTGTAGTCAGGTCCACTTCAAGGTTGGGTATACCAGCTCGAGACAAAGGCTAATTAGCCTCTGTCATCGAAACAGGATTTCTGCCCACCTTTTGGATGGTGGCCTGTTTCCTTTAGGAGACCAGTTGTAGTCAGGTCCACTTCAAGGTTGGGTATACCAGCTCGAGACAAAGGCTAATTAGCCTCTGTCATCGAAACAGGATTTCTGCCCACCTTTTGGATGGTGGCCTGTTTCCTTTAGGAGACCAGTTGTAGTCAGGTCCACTTCAAGGTTGGGTATACCAGCTCGAGACAAAGGCTAATTAGCCTCTGTCATCGAAAATGAAATTTTTGCCCAACTTTTGGATGGTGGCCTGTTTCCTTAAGGAGATCAGTTGTAGTCAGGTCCACTTCAAGGTTGGGTATACCAGCTCGAGACAAAGGCTACTTAGCCTCTGTCATCGAAACTGGATTTCTGCCCACCTTTTGGATGGTGGCCTGTTTCCTTTAGGAGACCAGTTGTAGTCAGGTCCACTTCAAGGTTGGGTATACCAGCTCGAGACAAAGGCTAATTAGCCTCTGTCATCAAAACTGGATTTCTGCCCACCTTTTGGATGGTGGCCTGTTTCCTTAAGGAGATCAGTTGTAGTCAGGTCCACTTCAAGGTTGGGTATACCAGCTCGAGACAAAGGCTAATTAGCCTCTGTCATCGAAACTGGATTTCTGCCCACCTTTTGGATGGTGGCCTGTTTCCTTTAGGAGACCAGTTGTAGTCAGGTCCACTTCAAGGTTGGGTATACCAGCTCGAGACAAAGGCTAATTAGCCTCTGTCATCGAAACTGGATTTCTGCCCACCTTTTGGATGGTGGTCTGTTTCCTTAAGGAGATCAGTTGTAGTCAGGTCCACTTCAAGGTTGGGTATACCAGCTCGAGACAAAAGCTACTTAGCCTCTGTCATCGAAACAGGATTTCTGCACCTTTTGGATGGTGGCCTGTTTCCTTTAGGAGACCAGATGTAGTCAGGTCCACTTCAAGGTTGGGTATACCAGCTCGAGACAAAGGCTAATTAGCCTCTGTCATCGAAACTGGATTTCTGCCCACCTTTTGGATGGTGGCCTGTTTCCTTTAGGAGACCAGTTGTAGTCAGGTCCACTTCAAGGTTGGGTATACCAGCTCGAGACAAAGGCTACTTAGCCTCTGTCATCAAAACTGGATTTCTGCCCACCTCTCGGATGGTGGCCTGTTTCCTTAAGGAAATCAGTTGTAGTCAGGTCCACTTCAAGGTTGGGTATACCACCTCGAGACATAGGCTACTTAGCCTCTGTCATTGAAACCTGATTTCTGCCCACCTTTTGGATGGTGGCCTGTTTCCTTAATGAAATCAATTGTAGTCGGGTCCACTTCAAGGTTGGGTATACCAGTTGAGACAAAGGCTACTTAGCCTTTGTCATCGAAACTGGATTTCTGCCCACCTTTTGGATGGTGGCCTGTTTCCTTAAGGAAATCAGTTGTAGTCAGGTCCACTTCAAGGTTGGGTATACCAACTCGAGACAAAGGCTACTTACCCTCTGTCATCGAAACTGGATTTCTGCCCACCTATTGGATGGTGGCCTGTTTCCTTAGGGATCATTTGTATCAGGTCCACTTCAAGGTTGGGTATACCAGCTCGAGACAAGGCTACTTAGCCTCTGTCATTAAAACTGGATTTGCTGCCCACTATTGGATGGTGGCCTGTTTCCTTAAGGAAATCAGTTGTATTCAGGTCCACTTCAAGGTTGGGTATACCAACTCGAGACAAAGGCTACTTAGCCTCTGTCATCGAAACTGAAATTTTTGCCCAACTTTTGGATGGTGGCCTTTTTCCTTAAGGAAATCAATTGTAGTCAGGTCCACTTCAAGGTAGATTATACCAGCTCGAGACAAAGGCTACTTAGCCTCTGTCATCGAAACTGAAATTTTTGCAAAACTTTTGGATGGTGGCCTGTTTCCTTAAGGAAATCAGTTGTAGTCAGGTCCACTTCAAGGTTGGGTATACCAGCTCGAGACAAAGGCTACTTAGCCTCTGTCATCGAAACTGGATTTCTGCCCACCTTTTGGATGGTGGCCTGTTTCCTTAAGGAAATCAGTTGTAGTCAGGTCCACTTCAAGGTTGGGTATACCAGCTCGAGACAAAGGCTACTTAGCCTCTGTCATCGAAACTGGATTTCTGCCAACCTTTTGGATGTTGGCCTGTTTCCTTAAGGAAATCAGTTGTAGTCAGGTCCAATTAAAGGTTTGGTATACTAGCTCGAGACAAAGGCTACTTAGCCTCTGTCATCGAAACTGGATTTCTGCCCACCTTTTGGATGGTGGCCTGTTTCCTTAAGGAAATCAGTTGTAGTCAGGTCCAATTAAAGGTTGGGTATACCAGCTCGAGACAAAGGCTACTTAGCCTCTGTCATCGAAACTGGATTTCTGCCCACCTTTTGGATGGTGGCCTGTTTCCTTAAGGAAATCAGTTGTAGTCAGGTCCACTTCAAGGTTGGGTATACCAGGTCGAGACAAAGGCTAATTAGCCTTTGTCATCGAAACTGGATTTCTGCCCACCTTTTGGATGGTGGCCTGTTTCCTTAAGGAAATCAGTTGTAGTCAGGTCCTCTTCAAGGTTGGGTATACCAGCTCGAGACAAAGGCTATTTAGCCTCTGTCATCGAAACTGGATTTCTGCCCACCTTTTGGATGGTGGCCTGTTTCCTTAAGGAGATCAGTTGTAGTCAGTTCCACTTCAAGGCTGGGTATACCAGCTCGAGAGAAAGGCTATTTAGCCTCTGTCATCGAAACTGGATTTCTGCCCACCTTTTGGATGGTGACCTGTTTCCTTAAGGAAGATCAGTTGTAGTCAGGTCCACTTCAAGGTTGGGTATACCAGCTCGAGACAAAGGCTAATTAGCCTCTGTCATCGAAACTGGATTTCTACCCACCTTTTGGATGGTGGCATGTTTCCTTAAAATTAACCTTTGTCATCGAAACTGGATTTCTGCCCACCTTTTGGATGGTGGCATGTTTCCTTAAGGAGATCAGTTGTAGTCAGGTCCAAGTCAAGGTAGGGTATACCAGGTCGAGACAAAGGCTACTTAGCCTGTGTCATCGAAACTGGATTTCTGCCCACCTTTTGGGTGCCCAAATCTAGTTTCCTTAAGGAGAGAGAGAGAGAGAGAGAGAGAGAATTTCATTAATTCCACTCCACTTCACTAGTAATATATATAAAAATATCTCGCCTGATAATCCAATTATGAAATGTTCGATGCCCCAGTAACACATTTGCGATAAAAACTACAAAGTCGAGCCATTTTTTAAGTAAAATTAAATGAGAATCCCCGACCAGTAATGCTTCACCGTTATTTATTATTTTCAAATTATCACTAATTTATTCATTAATCAGAAGATGAACCATGTGGGTACAAAAGAAGCCCAGCAAAAGAACCAGTGACTTCAAATGCAACCTTCCAAACAATATGACATTATTATTATTATTATTATTATCATCATTATTATTCAGAATATGAAACCCATTCTTAAGGAACAAGTCAACTATTAAAACGAAGAGCAGAAAGTCCACTAAACTCAAGAAATATATTCTACGAGAGAGAGAGAGAGAGAGAGAGAGAGAGAGAGAGAGAGAGAGAGAGAGAGAGAGAGAGAAAGCGTTAAAAAAAACATCAGAAAATCCACAAAATTCGAGAGACAATACCTTTGAGTCTCCATGAAATTCAATCGCAAATTGTCATCCAGTCAACTCATCATTCATCGAAAAATCCGGACCTTACAGGAAGCCAAATGAAGTGTTTTTAGCACAATGGAGGAAAAACTAGCACTCCTAAAGAAAAACTGCGCGGTCTAAATCAAAGAGTCTGCGATAGTTGAAGAAAATGGCTGGTGAGGTTTAAAAAAAAAAAATTCTTACACCAGAGATAGGTTTGATGTTCGCACAAAAAATAGGATATGCATGGCATCATTATTGGTTGTCCTTGTTTCCCATAAAAACCAATGAATAAATGCATAAGCGAATCAACAAATACGAAAAATAAATAGGATTAATAAAATACATGGATCTATTAGGCCAAAGTCACAGACGTAAATTTTTATATAAGTGCTATGTGTCAGCTCTTAAACAATTTGATATTGATTCAAGTTAACTGGAATATTCATTTTCTATTCATTCCTAGTTATTTTTCTTTAAGACATTTTTTGTCACCGTATAATCACTGAAGATGGACTTCTATCTAGCCATAACTGTATGTATGTATGTTTGTATGTATTTTCCTAAAGATTTTGGTCATACTAAATCACGTGCATCTCCAGTGATTTTGTGAGCATATTTGTATGTATTCATTTATGTATTTTCCTGTGGTTTCCTGCACGAGTATGTATGTATGTATGTATATATGTATGAGAGGAATGTATGTAGGTATGTATGTTCCAGTGGATTATTAATCAATTATGTATGCATTTTCCTG